>NW_005843112.1:301602-318373 GCF_000455745.1 Alligator sinensis | reverse complement strand
GCTCTTCCTGTGGGAGTGTTCCTCTACACCAATATGATACTTTATTAACTATAATTATTCACTTTTGTTGAGTAATTTTAACTAATATAATTATTTACTTTTGTTGAGTAATGTTAACTACTTTGCTAATTACCTCCAGGCGGGTGGACCCTGCAGGAGGAGCTCTCGCTGACGGTTGATGAAACGACTTGGGAACATGACAATCCACTGGGAGTCTCTGAAAGGACTCCCAGTAAATGAGACAGGGCTGTACCACTCACTCCCATGCACAAGTATCCTCTCTCCGATGCAAACAGAAAGCGGGTGAAGGATGATGCTGATCTAATTACCTTCTGGCAAAATTTTCTCCCTCTGAACCCGATGGCTTGAGTGGAAGTTGTGTCATTACAGATCTTGCAATGATCCTTGCAAGATAACATTACAGATCCTTTCTGTGCTTGCAAGGAGCAGGCATAAAAACTGTTGGCCCCGAGGAGAGGTGGTATATTGGATCCTAGCTCAGGTCGTGGGCAGCCCTTCCTTTCTGTGACTCCACCTGAGTGTCTCCAGGCGGGTGTTAAGTGACATGACCAAGATGCATCATGTGTTTCTTTCCGCCTAGATGTGGTAGGTACTTCACTAAGACAACGCACTTGGCTCCCTCCCGTCCTGCAGCCCTTTGCACTGTCTAGCTGTCTGAACTCCTCCTGAGTTTCATTCTTTCTTATGTGTTTCTTGTTTTTCCTCCCTTTTAGGTTTCAGAATGCCCTTCCCTCCCCACCTAACGAGCCAATGTAAGGCAGCCTCTTGCCTCCCCTCAAATTGCTCCCATTTCCTTTAAATTGGGATTTTCTATGGTCGTTACCTATTTTTCCTCCTCCTTGTGTATTTTTTTACTGTTTATTTGCAACCTTGCACTGCTTCTCCTCCAGTACATGTTGCCTTGGCTGATTTCCTCCTGGGCCGGGCCAAGATGACAACCACGAGGGGTTTGCGGGGGCCAGCTCTGACGATGTCCTCCACCTCTACGGGACTGCAGGAAGGGTGTATAGGCAGAAGGGAAGGGGTTTCAAGCCTTGATTACTACAGTCATTATGATTGATGAATGATTTCATGCCCAATCCCTTGCAGGGTTGTGTCCTTTTACCTTTATTATAGAAACAAAACGGTCTAAAGAGTGAAAAGGGGGCTATGACTTTGTGTTTTGTTCAATACTGCTGGAATTTGAAGGGCCGGAAGGGAGTGCAGTGGGATTTAATCCTCATTTCTTTGGATTATTTTTTTGGGGGTGGAAAATTCAAGTGTAAAACAAGAAATAAGAGTCTGGAGTACATGCAGGATGCAGATTGAAAGTCCCCATCCTCATAGAAAATTTACTTTCCGCTTTATTTGAATGTCTGCAACTGCCTTCATGTTAGCGTTCAAGACATTTCCAGTAAGCATGGCTAGAGCCAAACACAAAGGACAAAGGCAGCGGGGGAGAGCGTGACGTCCGCCCGCCCCCTTCAATCTCGACAAAAGCTTTCTGCTTCAGACCAAGATCGGTATTATTAATTCTGATACAGACAAACTATCTAACAGACCTGCTCGATTTGCAGATTAAGGCCAGAAATCACCATTTGGATCACCCGGCCTCACCTCCTGCTTAACACAGTCGAAGAATTTCACCCCGGTTTCCATTTCTAATCCCAGACCCGAAATGCTCTGAGACATCTGGTCCATTTTTAAAGTGCCTTTACCCCCGGAGCAGCTGTAATTTCTCTGCCAGTTGATCAAGCTGCAATAAGCAGAACGTGCATTTCAATCCGAGCAACTCGTTTTCATCTCAAATTAGCCAGAAGACTTGGGCTTCACTTCAAGCAATGTGCACAGAGCCACTTGAAATAGCACAGCCGCACATGTGAACGCTCACGCAAATGTATCATGCAAATGAACCATTGTAAATATTGCAAGAAGCTCCAGACAAAACTTCATTAGCAAGTAAGTTTGGGAGAAAGGAAAACAATTTGAATTCAGGAGTGGGATTGAGCTCGAGCGTGTTGGGACGGCATCCAGCATCATCTTCCAGCCTGCAGTGGCACCGAACAGTGCAGAGCGAGGGTGTAATTAAAAAAGATCAGGACAATTATAACGAAGGAAAGGCTCCCTTCTGCGTCTATAGAGACAGCAGCAAAGGTAGGCGATTAGGCTCCTTTTTAAGGATGTTCTTTGGATTGGCAAAGGGAAAGCAGCTCTCTTCTGCACGCCTTGCTGAGATTTTTAATTTTCAGTCATCACTCTCATTTTGCTCACTCTTCCTTTGTTGTTATTATGAAAAAGGCTTTTATTAAGAGACGAGGAGGGAAAGGAGATGGGAATGGAGATAGACTGGCAGCCAGCAGGCCACATTGAAAGGAAAAACTCTAGTGTAACATAAAAGCGAGTCTAATCCGCGCACCTAATTAGAATGATTATAAAGCAAATATCAAAGTATAATTGTCCAGGGCCAGATTCCCGTAGCCTTGCCAATGGACTTCTGCTGGGGAAAGGTCCTAATCCAGTAATAAAGAAACTTCAATAATATCTAGTGCTTATGCATCACTTCCCATGAGAACGTCTCAAAGCGGTTAGGAACGTAGTGGGAAGGGACCTCCTGGACCACCGTGCACATGCGTGCACACACACGCACACGCCAATTGCCCATCAAGAATGGGGGGGCTGGGATGGAGTGGGCGGCCAGCAGGGATGCGGCTCGTGGAAATAGATATTTTATAGTTATGTAAGGAGTCACTTGAAGATGGTGCTACCAGCTGCCATGTTTGCTACTGACTTTCATACGCAGAGAGCAGACCAGACTTGCATCCATCTGCCTTTCCTCCACCATCTCCTCCATGTTGGGAATGGAAACACTCCCCGACACATGCCGTTCTCCGCTGTATGCTGGCGGGTAGCCCGTGAAGGGAAATGATAGGAGTCTGGAAACAAGCAGAGTCCCTTCAGTTGTCAACGATAGCATTTTGCCATCTTCCTCTCATCGTTCTGTCCGTTTGCTGCCTGGGTGCATTAGTGCAAGCAATTTGCAAGCTGTACGGGGAAAAGGCGCGAGGTTTAGCAAAGGGCGAGACGTTTTGGGATTCTCAGTTTGGAGAAAAGGAATTTAAAGGCAATTTTTAAATATCTGAAAAGGCTCCCCCAGAGAAGAGGGAGAACAACTATTGTCCCATGCCACAGGGGGCAAGGCATAAAGCAATGGTTTACATGGCAGAAAAGCAAATTTAGATGAAATCACAGGAAAAAAAGCCACTTCCTAGCTGTCAGACCAGCAAGACAATGCATTGACCATTACGGTATATTTTCTAATGCTGTATCTGGGCAAGTTTTAGTGTCCTAAAGAGTAACACTTCCTTATTGCCCAGGGATTTCCATTCTGGGAAAAGCCTCCTTTTCCCCTAAAAATAGAAGTTTGTGTGGGGAACCCCCAGAGCAACACTATCGTCTTCTCAAACTCCAGCGATGCAGCTATTCCCTTGGCCGCCGGTCTGCAGTCAGCCCATAACCAGGCACCAGGCAGCGTTCGTACATCATAGAGCAGCGCTAAAGCCATGGTGGAGGCCTCCATCGATTATCTGTACTGGAGTTCTCCATAAACAAGTACTTAGTATGCAAGGTCATTATTAAGTTCAGCTATTTTTAAAACACTGCTAATAGCGCCACGGAAGCAGGCTTTGATTGAACTGGAAGTGTAATTTTCAATTAGGAGCCTTCAGTCATTCTTGCTTACATTAGCTTCTAATTAGATTTCGGGAAGACAGGAAGCCGCGGTGGCATCAGACCCCACAGCCTCTCCATTCGGGAGCACCATACGCTCCGCAGTTGAAACGGCATGGCCTTGATTAATTCGCTAGCATTCATTTTAACCCTGGCTGAGAGACTTCACTGGTGGGTTGATGGATGGTGTAGCTGTATATATCCAGCCGTTTCCTGTTTCTTTCCGGCATTAGTAATATGTTAAACAGTCTAGTCAACAGCATCATGGTACTCTGGTTTTATCACGACTATGCCAAAGTTTGCAGAAGGGAACAGCCTTCCCAGGGTCCCCTGGCTCCTACTGCATGGGGTGCACCGTGTCTATGCTTCTCACCTGTACTTTGCTGGTGTGCATCATCTAGCAGTGGTATTTCTAACATACCCATCACCGGGAGATCCTTAAGACTCCCCTGGTGAGCTTTAACATACAGCACATTAATAGTTTTTTTCCTCCCTGAAACTGTATTTGATGAACATTGGACTTATTTTAGTTTCATTCTAAACTTCCCGGTTTTTCCATACGACCACCCTGCAATGGACTCACAGGTTTGATAGCCTTTTCGTCCTCTCCCACCTGACTTTTCATGTTGCATTTTGGAAAATGCCAAGAGGCAAGGCTTTTTTGTGATATCTTTTATTTGACAGACTGTAATAGTTGGGAGAGCTGTTGGACGAGCTTTGGGGCAGCAGGTGCCCTCCCTCAGGTTTGAAAGGGAAGGATACACATGCTAAGTATGACAGAAAAGACGCCAGGCAAATGGGAGCAGCGTGCTTGCAGGGCTGCAAATTGGGAACAAAGATGAGTCAACAGGAGCCCGTATAAGACAAAAGAGCAGCAGCAGAAGAGGCAATCTGGCTACTGGAAGAATGAGACCATTCAAAAAGAGGGGAGCTGTTACTAGGGACCCAGATTTTCCATTTCCCATGGAAAAATGGAGAAAACTGAGGATTTCACCCTTTACTGGAGGCGAACGCAGGTTTCTCATTTTACTGGAGAAACCCGTGGGTTTTTCAGTTTTGCAGCCAGCTCTCTGCAGGGGGGCACAGCTCCAGCTTGCAAGGGGCTGGGAGGGAGCAGGAGGAGGGCAGTGCGGCAAGGGCACCGTGTGCATGTCCATGCGTGTGGCCCCAGGCAGCCTGGAGAGCGGCGGCTCCAGGTAAGTGTGGGAGAGAGGGGTTGAGGGGGAGGGAGGGAGTTGGGTAGGGCTGGGGATGCTGCCCAGCTGGGTGGTGCATGGGCCTTGGGGCCTGGGGAGCAGGATGGGGCTGTGGGCGGCTCATCCTGGGGGGGCATGGGTCCCCCCTGTCCCCTAGGAGTGTGTGCAGCGGCGGGGAGCCACCCCCCACCCAAGCCCACAGCAGGTAGGCAGTGGGGCTGGGGGAGTTGTCGTCTGCTGCTGGGTGCAGGGGGATGTGGACCCGGGTCCCTGGCCTCATAGCCCTGGCAGGGCTGGGGTGGGGTAGGGGCTGTTGGTGGGGGGCGAGGGGCACTGGCAGGGTTGTAGGGGGGAGTGAGGGGACTTGCATTTTAATCACGGATTTTGGGGTTTTTATCAGAGAATTTGTGATTTTTTTAATTAGGGAAAACCAGGGTCCCTGGTTATTACCTGTGAAATGCAGGGAGGTGCCGAGCAGTATTTGTAAGTTTGTCATGAGCCACAACGCTGCTGTCTATTTTAAGATTAAACTTTTTGCTGTCCATGAGAGTTACAAATTTGGGTCCCAGGCCTGCCCCTTGAAAGTGTTTAGTTAGGTAAATCCCTTTTGAGCACAGTGAGGTCCAAGAGGCAGTGGTAGTTTGGTGAAAGATGTTCTCCTCCTGGTGTTCATGTGTCTCTGCTTATTGCTTGTTTTGGAAAATGGCGGGAAGAAAAAAAAAAAGGATTGGTTTTGCAGAAACATTTAGATAAAAATGATTTGTTTTCCCAAAAAGTGTTTCACAAAAAAATCAATACCAACTTTTATCCACTGTAATGATAATATTACTTAGCTCCTTACTTGCATCTTTCATCAAAAGATTTCAGCACTTATTATAAAGGGATAGGGAGGAAGGATTATGTTTCCCAGTCCCCGAACCATTTTCATTGCCCTCCACTGGACTCTCTCCAATTTTCCACATCCTTTCTGTGGTGGGGGTCCACAACTGGACACAGTACGGGAAATATATAGACAAATTGGAGAGAGTCCATCAATAAAACCGGTTTTGGGGCTGGGGGATATGACTGATGAGGAAAGGCTGATGGAAATAGGCTGACTGAGTCTGGAGAAGAGAAGACCGAGGGGGATTGAATAGCAGCCTTCACCTCCCCGCAGGGGGGTTGCAAAGAGGATGGAGCTGGGCTGGTCTCAGTGGGGGCAGACGACAGGACAAGGAGCAATGGGCTCAAGCTGCAGCAAGGGAAGTTGAGGCTGGATATTAGGAAAAGTTTTCTCACTAGGAGGGCAGTAAAACATGGAACAGGCTCCCCAGAGAGGTGGTGGACTCTCCATCCTTGGAGGTTTTGAAGACCCGGCTGGACACAACCTTGTCTGGGATGATGCAGTTGGGGCTGGTCCTGCTTGGAGCAGGGGGTTGGACTGGATGTGACCTCCTGAGCTCCCTTCCCACCCTCATTTTCTATGATTATATGAATGCTGCCAGTTTTAACTTTAAACAAGCTCCTGTCATAATAACTTATTGACTCAGCCGTAAGGGGAAAAGCAGAGTTGTAATAACTTTCTATCGACATTTCTCTGCGATGCCCCGGTGCATAAGCTTCCAGCACCTGGGGATCATAAGAGGTGTGTGCATGGATATGCATGTGTACAGGGAGCAGAGTCACCGTTCTTGCATCCAGAGATGAAGAAGAGGAGCTCTAATGAGCACAACCAGCCAGGCTTAATTTAGCCAGAAAGACTTTCTGCCTGCAAGGGGACCAGGGGTAGGGGCTTGGATAGGCTTTTCTTGCCTCCTGGCTCAGCTCTAGGCTCACAGCCCACTTTCCCTCCAGGACTTCCCACCATCTGGAGTTCTTCCAAGAGGCTTCTTGAAACAGTGTGTGTAGGATATAAAATAATCCTCCCACCCAGAAGACGTGGAACAAAACCTTCCTCCCCACATGGAAGGGGCCGCCTTGGATCAGTCCATCCATCCCCCTGCCATGGTCTCTGCAATGCAAGACCCCAGTGTAATGGCCTTTGCGCCCCCCTCCTGCTGCCTGTCATGACCCCTTCTTAGCCGAAGTTGCTCTAAACAGTTTCGTGCTCACACTTGTACGTTTACTCTCACACAATCCCTTTCAACGGGGAATCATGATAATGGGGAAACTGAGGCAGAGAGCTATTTCAAGACCCCTTGAAACTTATAGGGGCGAATGCAACTCAGGGCTCCTGCCTGACACCCTTGGGTGGCTCTGGACGGAGGCCAGCAGGAGTGGCTCGTATCATCTTCCCTGGCTGCAACGCCCCGAGCAGAGATTTGGCATGAAAAAGTTTAGCAGAGTCTGCAAAGGTGGCGTCCTCGAGGGATGTCTCGTGTATCCCATCCTGCATCTGTCAAACCCGATATCCTGTATCGTGCAGCACGGGAAGGAAGATGTAATGCTGAGCTTGGCTGGCTTGTCAGGAGAGGAGGTGTTGGATGCCAAGCCTGGCAGCTGATATGTGCTTAGAGCAGGACACTGATATGCCAAGGCTCGAAGCCTCATGCTGTCAAGGTTCATTTGGCAGAAAAACAGGGCTGCCTCCCTTTCAAGGCCACCCATGGAAGCCCGGCCTGGCCCGCCGTGGTCCTTTCTCCTACCTAGGCAGCTCTAGCTTATTGTGTGGAGCTGTACGTGCAAGACATTAGCTCTAAGTGGGGGAATGAGATGAAGTTGTAAAGTTTCCATTGCAACCTCTTCTTTTCAGCAGGCAGAGGCTGTGTTGCTTGATAAAGCCCATCATTTACCACCCCAGATAAAACGGGTATTGAATGAACTGGGGCACTGGAGTTGACAACAGCCAAACCAATTCAATTAAGATCAGCCTTTCTCTCTCCCTCTCTCTGCACATGGAGCCATCCTCATCCTAGCTAGGGAGCGTCAGAAGGGATAGGAGGGGAAAACACACCTGCGAAGCCAAGGAGTTAACAGCTTGGGCTGCTGCAAAGGTGTGCAATCGGTCTGTGAGGTGAAACCCAGCAGGGGTTTTTCACTGGTTGAGCTCAACTCTCTGCAGAGCGCATTCATTTTGGGGAAAGGGGATGGTGGAGGTCAGGGAGGGAACAGCACTGGAGGCCTTTTAGGTATAAAAATCAATGGAGGGGGATGATTAGCAAGGGCAGGACTGTGCTACACTATTTGTGCTCCTCCTTCAGCTTCTCCACCCCATTTAGATGCAAAGGTCTCCAATTAGATAACTGCAGGGGGATCCGAACACATCAATCACGTTTGTCACAAGGAGCGTGGCTACCTTTCTGCCATGATGATGAGCCCCTCGCCAGGGCTGGCGAAAGGAGCTGAATTTGCAGCATTGCAGCGTGCCGTTGCTACCTCTCAGACACGGGTCTCTGGGTGAATCTGATCTCTTTTATTACATCAACTTAAATAGTTGGAAAAAAACGTTAAAGCAAGCTTTAAAAACCCTTTGTCAGGCTGAGGAAGTTTCTGTAGTTGGTGTGGGCTCTTCCCCTGTTGCTACCTCTCAGCATTTTTAAGTGTCTACATCCAATTAGCAGAGAGCCTCTGGGAAACAGAAAAGCTGGAGATTGCACAAGTGCCTTCCTCAGGTGGTATGTCCCAGCCAATCGATGGTTTGTGCTGTGCCAGTTTTAAAACACTGGGTAGTAAATAGGGGTAATAAACACACTTGTAATTGTGAATTTTCCCCTTTGGGGTGCAGAGGCTGAGCCCCTCTACATGCATAAAAGTGAACCCCTTAGCAGCAGGCCCACTCACAATAATTTTCCAACTCATCCGGGTCGGGTCACGTTCCTTGCATGCAGCTAAAACTGCAAAAGCCACACGGGCAGAGTAGCAAATAACCCAATATACCCCCCTCTGATCCTAGAGCCTCTTTCCCCTCCACAATCCTTCTTGATAGCAACCCCTCCAGCTAGGAGAGGCATTACTTAAAGCCCTGAGCCTAACGAGGATCAGCTGAGACAGAGCTTGGCCCTCGGGAGGGCCTGGCAGGTAGGACACAGCAGGGATTTAGGGCTAGAGCCAAAAGAAAGGACTTGGGCACTTGGACTGGGTTCCTAATTTCCCCTTAGTCTAAATTTAGCACGCTGAAGCCCCTGCTCAGCTGCTGTATCATTAGCACCTTAGTTCAAGCCATCTGGCTTGCTGAGGTCCCTGGAGCTGCACGTGCCCAAAACTGCCTTAGCCTTGACTGCAGTGAGCCTTGCCCAGCCCAGGCCAAAGGCTGGGTGGGAGCCAGGGACCGTGTCCCCAGAAGGGGTTCATCCAGTGTCAGACAAGGCTGTTTGGGTAAATCTGATCTCTTTTATTAGACCAACTCAAATAGCTGGAAATATTCTTCTTTGCAAGCTTTTGGGCACAAACACCCTTCATCAGGCTGAGGGAGCATCCAGTCCATCCGGTGTGGCATATCTGAGCACACCTAATCCAAAGGGATAGGTATATATTACATATACACACATACTCTCTCTCTCTCTCTATATATATACTCTATACTATATATACATATATATATATACATGTATATATACTCACTCTCTATATATACATACATACTTTCTCTCTATGTGTGTGTATATATGTATACACATACACACACACACATGTATATACATGCATATATGATATATAAATATATATATATATAGAGAGAGAGAGAGATCTCATTTGTGGGAGAAGCTGGGAGCTGTGGCATGAATGACCCTGAGAAGGGAGTGGACAATGGATTATTCCAGCCTCTGCCACAGATTTCCTGGGGCATGCTGGGCAAGTCACTTAAACCAGATGTTTCACAGGCAGGCATTATTAACCGGGTGACTGCAGACTATGCCACTGAGCACATGCAGCCTTTGGAGGGAAGTGGGAGCTGCTGCAGGGAGAACAGCACATCCTGGCATTTATAGGTGTTACATTTTTCTAGGTTTAATCCGGACTACAGCCTTGGCTATATACACATGGACGTCTATAGTCTGATTTAAAATTGGCTCCAGTCTGAATGAACTAATCCTCATTGAATGAGGATTAAATTTAATGCAAACTAGGGCAGTCTGAACCAGGCAATTTAAACTGTATTAATTAACACGTATATATGGCAGCTATCTAGGCCTGGCTGTTGCTCGTGCCCCACTCGAGGTATAGAAAGGGAGGGCAGTTTTGTGGCCCTGAAGAGCAGAAATGCAGGAGAACCTCCCTGATGGTCAATGGTTAACCCCTACTTCGACTTGAAACTTGATTTGAACTGTGTGATGTGAATCAGTTAACGCGGTTTAGAAAATGGTGAGCGTGTCTGCAAACGGTCCCCGTGGCGGGGCGTGGGTCTCCGGGCTCTGGCCTGCAGGCAGGGGGGCGGCATCTCTTTCCTTTCTGCCCACGATGGGCAAGGCTCGGAGCTGTCTTTTCATGCTCTGTGCTGTAACTCGCAGCCGTCATGCCGTGGGTACTTGCAACGTCTAGCAGCCCCTTGTAAAGGAAGTCTCTGTGATTTCCTGGGAGCCCAATGCAGTTTAGTGCCTGTGCTTGGAGTACTCCCAGCACTTGCCTCTCATTCCTGCCGTGTCCCAGACAGCCTGGCATGGCTTGGTCTGTGGTTTCCCACCCGATCCACGCTTTCTGACACTGCCACCCTTTCTTGCCAACCTCTTCCCACCTAACCAGGGTTGTGGCAGTAGATGCTATGTGAACACAAGGAGCCTCGAAAAGCAGACTTTTGCATTGCAAAAGCTGCATTCGCTTTGCACTGGGTGGCCTGTGTCCTTTTCAGTCCCCTGTCACCCGAGGCAGAAGGAAACCCGGCGGTCTGTCAGCTGTGACTTTTAAATGTGCAAGGAGGAATTTAGTATTCCATGCCATTGTTCACCGCTTGTTTCTTCCTTTGGATGAGGCTTCTCAGCTTGCTAATTCTTCTTAATTATAGGATATTTGGACAGCTTGGAGCGACGTTCTCTGTTGAGGGCCCTTTAGACTGGTGAAGGTGCTCAAGCTGGTGAATAGGCTCTGTGCAGAGTGTCTCTAGTGGGTTATGGAATAGAGAAAATCCCACACAATTTACTGATTCGTTTTGATGCACTGGCTGGGGGAGTAGTTAGCTGATTGCACGATTTCACAATGATTACACACTTAATTTATACAACACGATTTTATTTTAAAACTCTTTGCTATGTATATAACACTGCTTAGCTTTAAGAAACACCACAAACATTAAAAACACAATAGTTACATATATCAGAAACAATGCTCCGAATGTACTTCCTTCCCAAACAATGCTATAAGAATTAGCGTTACAAAAACAACTACAATTACAACTAAAAGTTAAATTTGAATCAATACTGTTATTTTTCATAATATACTTACAATCCTAGAATTCCAAGAAGCCAAATACCAAAATATAGTTTCATTCCTCAGTAGTACGGTTCAATGGGCTGGCCTCAGTAGTACGGTTCAATGGGCTGGCCTCAGCAATACGATTCAATGAGCTGGGCTCACCAGTGATAGGACTACGTCCCCTTCCTTCAGTCCCTTTCGGGCGCTCCGCGGCTTCAGCGTGAACTAAGAGATTCGTGTTCATGGAGAGGTTGGATTAGGTGATCAATCTAATCCGAGTTTACACTTGCGATTCTTCCTTCATTGTTCTGCAAGTGAAGTCACCTCCAAATTGGGACAGTAAGTTACAGGTTTTTATTGAGTGAGCTGCCGTCAGTGGGCTCCTCCTACTCAGCTTATCACAACTCCCAAATTTGGGCTCGGATCTTACTCAACAGAAATTACCTTTGTTGAGCATTTTAAATTATTCTTGGGGAGACTTCCATATCACTGTAAATACTTTTTTTTTAGCAATTTGATTAAAAGGCCTTAGGCTTTGATGTCTTGGAATTCAGGATATTTGCTTTCTTTGTAAAAAACTTCTAAAGATACAATTTAAATTAAGACTTTAAGTGAAGTCAAGACATTTCGCACGTAGCTCCGAAACAATGAGCTAGATAAGGAGATAAATCCTATCTTCTTCCTGAAACTGGCTAATGGGCAACCTTTACAAACATTCAAACTATTTCTTTCAATATGACACAGAGAAAGCCTAATTGGTTTCTCAGGATCTACAAGGGTAGGGATCAGCCAGGCGCTGCAGTTGTGCTGCCTGCATTTTGCATGTAGCACCGAGACCTTTCTAGCCCCTTGTTTATGTGCCCCCCCAACCCCCTTCTGCCTTCCCCCACCACAGGTTTGAACATCACACTGAGAAAAAAAGAGAAAGCTGCATCCATTGGGTAGGAGTTTTTGTGATATGAAAGTCCAAAACCGATCGGCGGGGGCAGGGGGTGGTTCTCTGACAAGACCCAAATGCATGTGGAGCTGCGTTTGCTGCAAAGGATGGTGCTGGCTGGAAGCCGTGTCTAATCCTACAAGCTGCTCCACTGTGTAGCTCACATTTTCGGTGGGTTTTAATGAGCTCAGCCTAGTAACCCCCAGCTTGCATCTGGAGCAGCTGGGAATTAAGGCCAAAGTTAAGGGAAGGCTCAGAGTTTTGCTAAGTAAAACTGGTTTATAATGAAATAAGTCATAGGGAAACTTTGGCGTGATGCAGAGTGAAAGGCTTGAGCTGTTCTCAGGACGTTTCAATGGCCCAAACATACTTCTTATAGGGAAATTTCTCCCTCAGTTAGTTATTAGAGATTCAGTCCAATGCAGGCTTCAGCCCTTGGATTAAATGAATTATCCTTCAAAGAGTCTGCCGCGGCGCGGGATGGATTGTGCTGTTTCTGGGTTAAGTGGCTACTCTCGTGTTATGTGCCTCAGTTTCCCCGAATTTCCGACGCACTGAGAAAGAATGGGCTGCTATTGCCCTGAGTTCAGGAGTGCAAGGGAGAGCTCCTCTGGGGCGTCTGTGATGGAGAGAAGAGATTTTGAATTGCATCCTGGAAAATTAGCTGTCTGAACAGGAGCCCAGTGGAACAAGGCATCCGGGGAACTGGTGGCATCTCTTTCATTGGAGATGGTTTAGGAACGCAGCATGGTTGGGATTGCTTTAGTAACACGGCATCCTGCATTTGTGCGAGGGGTTGGACTAGGTGACCCTAGAGGTCCCTCCTGACCCTAAGTGTCTAAGAGCTGATGGTCGAAGAGCAGGAGTCCAAATTTCACTGGATGTCAGTGGGATTTGGGCTCCTCGGAAAATCTCAGCCCATCCTGCTTCAAGACACGGGACAGTCAAACTGCAGAGCTGGCTAGGCTCATTTTAGGAAAGTCAAAGACCCACTACAGCCCAGTTCTTCTCCATAAGAGTCAGTGGAAGATTTCCCTTTGATTTCATTGAGAGCCAGGTGGGAAGCAACGTGTCCCTGTCCTACTGAACGGGGAAGTCGTTCACAACTTGCTGTCTGCCTTCTGAATTTAAAAGGACAAGTGTCACAAAAGCCGGGTGGGGGGAGCTGTAGGTACCTGCAACAAAAGCCTGAATAGTTTAAGAACAGTCTTGCACCAAATGTCTTGCTTTTAACTTTCAACTTGGTAAGCGGCAGAAGCTCCCAAATGGATAACACATAAATGATGATAAGAGGGAACAAAGCAGCACTAACGTGTCAAGGACGCTCAGCTGAAATGCTGATAGCTTATGCGCCGTGATCATGGTCCTATGTGGAAGACTTTACCTGCGGGAGCACCTCCGTGGATGGGATCTGCCCACTTCCAGAGCGTTGTTCTGGATTTCCTGGGGGAAAGAGCGGGCTGTGATAGGAGGGGGCTCTTGCAGTGATGGGGAGCTGCATGCTTTGTCACAGCAGGGAGCATGAAATGGGCTTGGAGACAGGACGTGCACAATGCAGGGAGGTCCCGTGTGCAAGCCCAGATGCAGCGTGTGCCGTACAGGCAGGGTGCACGTGCTGTGTTAATACTGCAGCTGAAGCAGGCACTAGCACATGTGTGCACGTTATGATAAGAGCCATATCCAAGCGACAAGAAAGGAAGAATGCTGTGATAGGAGAGCACCAGGTCCTGGACTATATGTCTTGCAATCAGCTTCACATTGCATGTCCTCCTTTTGAGTCTGAAGACAGCGAGAATTGTTTGGTGATGCTGAATAGGGGTATGTGCGTGGGTGGAGCAAAAACCTGATGTTTTTGTGACACGATGACTTAGCCTGAGATAAAGGGTCAGGATCTGGTGCAACACAAGGTGCAGACCCTCGGGTAGCAGCGCAGCAAACTGCCCGTGGAGATGGTATACTATTACCATTAGGATTTGCATTGCAAATTGAGAGATTGGGGTGAGATGTTTCCTCTGCACCACTTGTGAGCAAACCCTCAAGACATGTGCCCTGTTCTCCTGCTCCTGATGGGAGCACACAATCCCTGAGCTAATTCCTTTGCCGCCCCTGAAATCCTCAGAGGGACAAAAGGGCATGGTGGAAATGTGAAGCCTGATGACATCTTTCTGAGCAGCGCAAGGATATCAGCCTGGTGACTTCAACGTCTTTCTCCCTGCAATCCAGTGAGGCTGACTTTTCACTTGAAACCATAATTTCCTAAGTCCCCTGCACGAGCATGCAGGAGGGTGCTGCAGGGAGCTATTTGCAAGGAAGTTTGAGAAATATTGCCCACCCAAACTACTTCTGGAGTGTATTTCTCAGCTAATGAATGCCCTGGTGAATAGGAAACACTTAACGAACACCAGTGCTGGCATCTGGAGAAAGCACCAACATCTTCGGGTCCATCCAGCCGGACCAGCTGCTGAGATCCAGGTTCACCCGTGAGCTGTGGGATGCCATCACGCTGGGGGCCTGGCCCAGCAAATGCTTTCCAGCCTTTTGCAACAGTTTTCTCCCCTACTGTTATTTCTCAATGCAATATTGAGATATACAGACAGGGGATTGCCTGATACAAGTAATTTGCATTTTGCAGGCACCTTTTATGCCAGGATCTCCAAATTTGGCAGGCATGCTCCATTAGGGGCTCTGATATTAAGGCTCCCTCTCCCACCCGCTAAATTTGAGCTTTTCTAACTGAAGTCATTTCCTGTCTATTTGCAGACCTCACAGAAACCAACACTTGCACAAACCACATTCACTTATTTTTCTGTGAGCCAGCCATGCTAAACGGCTCCAGGAAGGAAGCTCACCTGTGACCATTTCTTTTCTATTCACCTAACTCCAGTCTCTAAGCAGATTCATCCTTGGTCAGAACAACGTGGCTGAAAGCCCATGGGGATAAGATTATGAGAGTAGAAGCCCAAAGCCTTCCCATACTCTAGTTTATTTAACTTTTACTCTGCCTGGTCTGGATGAAAGAGGCCTAAAAGCGAAGTTCTGATTCTTCTGGTGATTAACTTGTCCGCAACATTGACTGTATTAAGTTGGGGTCATGATTGCCCAAACAGGCACCCACCTTTATTATAATATTAATTATCATTTGGATTGAAGTAGCTCCAAGGAGGCCAAGGCATGAATTGCACCCCCTAGCCAAGGCATGAGTTGCACCCACTGTGCAAGGTGCAGTATGAACCAAGCGAAAGGTGGTCCATGCCCCAATACCTTACAGTTGAAATGAGGTCCCGAGTCCTTTAGACACTTAAACAGAAGACCCAGCACTGAAGGGTTGTGCAGACAATTCACTGTGTCCTGTATGGGGTGATCGTGACAAGAACCGGTGGCAAAGGAAACGGCATATCCCAGCTACTAACGCCTGCAGATATCATCCTCAGAAACGAAAACCACCCTCTTCTCATGGGGGTGAGTAGTGCTGGAGAAACTCATGCCTTCAGATCATGTCCTGTTCCCAGTAGGATGAACCCCAAGAAACCCTGCAAAATGCTTTTAAAAGAGTCTGGCAACGTATTCATATTTAAGCATTTCAGCATTTTGTCTCTGGCTACAGGGAGCTTTTCTGGGACCAGAATAACATAGCACTCATTTGTCTTAGAGCCTTATATTTTCTACATGGTCGAGCACAAGACGACAGGACTTTGCATTATTTCCATTATGTGCATCATTCTCTGAGTTGCTCGGAGATACTTAGGCCTTGATCCATCAAAGCATTCAAGCATCTACTGGGCTTTAAAACCTTTTATAGTCCCATGGAAGTTAATAGGCAGACAAGGGTCTTTGGGTAGATGCCATCTCTTTTATTAGCCCAACTAATTATTTAGTTGGTCTAATAAAAGAGATGGCATCTACCCAAAGACCCTTGTCTGCCTGTGTCTTTAGACCAACACGGCTACAACCAACAACCCTAAAGCATGGGAATTAATGACACTTAAGCACATACTTTGCTGAATTGGGACCTTGATGCACAGTGACGCTTGCGTTGAGCACGGCCCAGGGGGATGAAGGGATAGAGAGAGTAGAGGAAGCAGCCACGAAAGACAACCCCAGACAGTGGGTTTGGCTGGGATTGCTAAGGGACACTTCAGCTCACAGCTATTCTGGGCTGGGGGGATGTGGAAGGAGACGACAACCTTTAGAAAACACGTGGTGAAACGTCCAGCCCGGCTTTTTCCTGTTGTTGGTTTCCTTCCTATGTAGATAGCGCAGTCTTGTCCTGCCGCTCCTTTTTCTCCGCGTTGATGCTCTGTCAGAAACAGTTGCACTTTTTTGTTTTCAGCTGTCACCTGGGCTCGCTGCTGCCGGAATTGAATTTATCAGCAGTGTCACGGAGATGCAGTCGCAGAAATAACTGCAAATAGAAAAGGTTTAGCGTGCATAGGCAAACAGCAATGTTCGGCTGGGGCGGCTATGAGGGATGGGTTTCAGCTGACAACCAGAAGAAATTATAAGGCCAGCGAGTGGCACCGGTTAGCCTTGCCTCTCGTCCTCACAAAACACCTTCTGAGTTTTCTTGCAAAATGATTATGGTGGGAAG
>NW_005843112.1:292269-301571 GCF_000455745.1 Alligator sinensis | reverse complement strand
TCCCTTAGTCCATTTATTCCAGGGCCTCTCTGCTGTGCTTCCTTCCTAAAAACCATATTCACCATGAATATGTGGGGACTTTACATATAGCAATAGATCTGGTTTGCATTCAAACAGGCTAGGATCCAGTAAGCAATGCCTGTTCCCAGGTAGGCAAGCGGTCTTCCCTGCAAAGGAAAGCATCCCACACAGCCCATCTTACCCAACAGAAGCAGGTGTTTGCATAATTAATGCAAATGGCAGTGGTGAGTTGGGGGGGATGTCCATCAGGGAATGAATTGAGACCAAAAATTGACATCCCTGCAGAGTCCTGGACAGCGAGCACACGGCGTCCTTGCAGAAAAGCGTTGCAGGATGTGGGGGGGGGTGGGGGGGTGGGGGTGTATGTGTGTGTTTAAAATATAGGAGTAGCCAGTAAAATTTTGCACACAATACTGTGTGCACATGTGTGTAAAATACTGGGAGTAGTGGCCAGTTTATGTCAAGCAGAAATTCGGATCAGATGATGCTAATGGACCCTTCTGCCCTGAACATCTGTAAGCCTGTAATTACAGTCAGGATGAGACCAACAGCTGGACATTAGCATCGCTCTGACGATCCGGGGTGAGATTTTGGGCTCCACGTCACAAATATGCATCACAGAAGTCATGATCTAGATGGCAGGGGAGGTACTTCAAGCTGCTTTTCATCCTTCTGGGTCTGGGCTGAAGAGGCCTCCAGAATAATATAGACAGCTCTTGATTTGTGTGAGTTATACTGGTGTAAAGATGCATGCCATTTGCTTGCTCCTAGTTACACTGGCATAAAGGCTAGTTACACCGGTATAAACATGTTGCCCGGCCAAGTCTGGAGTGAGGGAGGGAGAAATAGCAATAAAAAAGCCATCTAACCCAGTTCTCCCCCAACCCTACCTCGGTCTCTGGTGTGAAATCAAGGGAATCGCCCCTTCTCCTTGCAAATGCTACAGCTCCCTTTCTCCTCGGGGAAACAGGCTGGGGCACTACCCCGGGACATGGGAGTCCCAGGTCTGCTCCGGTTCTTTGGGTGAATCTGATATCTTGTATTAGACCACATTAAATAGTTGGAAAACAATTTTAGACCAGCACGGCTACAACCTGCACCCCAGGTCTGCTCCTGGATTTATCACTGCTGTGCTGCAGGACCTGGGTCAAGTTGCTATCCTCTTCATTTCCTCCTGCCCATGCAGACAAGGACGGTCTCCAGCTAGGGTTATGCATGGGTCTTACACAGCGGGGCAGCTGTAAAACAAATTCATTTCCAAGGCAGATTATTATTATCCACAGCATGAAGGAGCTTGCTGTCTGGAAACCCGCCCTTGGATGTATCTGCATTTTGGGTGTTGTTGCACTTGCCCCTGTCTCTCTCAGCTCTTCCTGCTTTGGCAGCACTCACTGATTCCTCTCCCCAGCCTCGCGTCATCCAACTACTGTCGTGGCGCAGGACCGGCGTGACCTTTCCCTGCCCGAGTGCTCCAGTGAACGGGCGAGGTGTTGCAAGACAGATCATGCCGAGCTTTCTCACCTGACCCTCCACCTCCTTGCCCGGTGTATGCTGAGCCATCCAGAGCACTTGTTGCCCGGTAGAAGATGCTCATCTTTGCTGGGAGGAACTTGAGCAAATCCCTGACTGTGAAAAACAAACCAAGCTAAGAAACCCAAGTCGCCCAGGAATGGAAATGAAGTGCTCCTGGAGTCCTAAGGGAGGAAGAAATATCTAGTTGAACCCCGTTTGCTAACTGCAAGCCCAGCTTCTTTTTGAAAACCTCCTTTCCATTTTTATTTTGCCTCGAGCAGGCTTATAAATGAATAGGAGAGAAAAGCAAAGGGTGTCACTATGAATAAAGTATGACACTGGGGGGAAAAAAAAGGATTATTCCGCTGCTTTTAAAAGCACCCGAAGTCTGAGTAACACTCCTGACAGGGGACATTTTTGTCAAAGGCTGTGCTAATGCTCCTGCCAAAGCATCGCAGCTACCTCTCCTCTTATGACAGCATCAGGCTTTCGACAACTCTGCGCACGAATTACATTTGTCACTAATAGCGCGGCGCCTTCGACTAAGCCGTGAGCTGATCGGGGCTGCAGCCGCCTGACTCGACGCTGTGGTTTTTGTCAGATCTCATAAGCTAAGCAAAGAAGGGCCTGGTTCGGGAGACGTCGTGACCCATAGTACGTGGTGCTGGTAATCCAGAATGAAGAGCTGGCTTTGAACAAATGTTGCCGAAGAGTCTTTGAGGGTGTTGTACTGTAGACTAAGATTTTCAGAGATCAAAACACTCCTTTCTCATCCATTTTTCAGTCTGGACAACAAAGGCTAATGACTTCTTGTGGGAAATTTTCAGGGAAAAGTTTCATTTTTAAAAATCCAGTCCTATTTTTTTTAGTTTTGGAAAACAACCAAGACTCTTATAACCCACCGCCCCCCCCCCCCCCCCCCCCCCCCCCCCGGTGACTTTTACCAGAAAATGCCAAGTTTGGGGAGGAGGGGGGTGTTGTTTTAAAAGGGCAACCCTCAGAACATTTAACATTTTTGCAATATTTTTTCACTGAATAAAAACCCAGTTTTCGTTAAAAATGTTTTAATGCAAAGATTAGGGTCAGCTCAGTAATGTCTGGGAGGAGACAGGGAGAACTGGGGTTGCAAGCTGCTTGGGCTGGAGGAAAGAGGCGTAAAAGCAAAGCGCTGGCAATTAGCTTGTCTGCAACATGGGCTGTATTATTAAGTTGAGGTCATGATTGCCCAAATGGGCACCCACATTTATTATAATATTACTTATTATTTGGATTGAAGTAGCTCCAAGGAGGCCAAGGCATGAGTTGCACCCCCTGGCCAGGCATGTGTTGCATCCACCGTGCAAGGCGCTGTACGAACCAAGCGAAAGGTGGTCCATGCCCCAATACCTTACAGTTGAAATGAGGTCCCGAGTCCTTTAAACAGAAGACCCAGCACTGAAGGGTTGCGCAGACAATTCACTGTGTCTATGTGCTGAGACTGGATATTGGCAGCCGTCTGGGGGTGGGAGAAAGGTCTGCAATGCAGAAACAGCAAACGGAAACATTTTAGTCCCCATCCTGGAACATTTTTTAAAACTAGCTCACTCGCTCCTACATCTCGCTCAGGGGAGACAGACTCGGTGACCTACAAGCACTTCCTTGTCTTTGCTTCCAAAGGTCCCGGGATAATTAATATTAATTATGCATTTCATTCGAGTTTAGCCCTGGCCTTTCTGGATGCTGGGAGCTCAGTGGAAAACCTCGCCGCTTGTGTCCCCCTGTTGAAGCTCCCACTGCGGGCAAAATACCAGCAATAACACGACCCAGTGGGGGTGGAAAGGATGCATGCTTTTCTCTCCTCCTGCTTGGTCTGGGCCTACCTATCAATACTTTATAATGCTGCATTTAGATGCACTCAGTCAGCAGGTGACCGGGAGGCTTTTATATAAAGACCTTTGGGGGCAGCAGGTTGTTTAGATTTCCTCACCGCAGGAGAAGGGATGGGGACTGCAAGGCAGTATAAAGCCCACGTGTTCAGTACATGGCGTAGTGTCCCACGTGGCCTGGCTGCTGCTGCCGATTCAGAGGAGGGTGATGTGTTCAGGAGGATGCAGCTGTCTTCCCGGGTTAACGTCTAACACCGGGAATCCTTTACGTTCACTTTCTCCTTGAGAGCAGCTCCAGGTTCCCTTTGCCAGAGGGCTGCGGTGACTGGGAGACTTCGAATGCAACCCAAGACGGTCATGACCAGCAGTGACGGGGACTGATTTGCCTCTCAGACAGGTACGAAAGCAGAAGTGGCTTTCCTTGAGTCCATGCAAGAGCAGAAGTGAGGAGAGACGCAGGTTTCGCCTCCAGCGGCAGGTCTTCCAGGCAGAGGTGCCACTGTGCTAAGGAAGCTTGAATTGCTGTTGATACCTCTGTGCCTGCTTTATAGAAGATCTGAGTCTCCGTGGCACTTTTCATCCACCCCCACCCACAGGGCTTTGTGCTCTACTAAAATCTTGCATCGAAAGATCCCTAAGAGCTTCACAAACATTAATCATAGGACCCTAAAATTGTAGCCTGGGTAGTACCGAATTATGCACTCCCCTCTCCAATTGACGGGGATGTCAGCAGGGCAGGTGCGCTGTGGGGTGAAGTTTCCCTCCTTCCCCTATAGAGCCAGATCAAGACATGCAATAACTTAACGATGTACAGATTTATTAGTATACATTTAAAACGAGTTAAAATAGAACATATATACAACGCACCTGGGAACTATGTGCAATATTTATATGCAACTCTATGCAAATACTCTGGGTGCAGGTGAGGGGTCTGGGAACCAAAGGGTCTCTGTAAATGTTATGCAATGTTATAGTCTAGTGAAATACTAATCTACAAAGCCTGAGGCACAGGGTTCACAAAATATGAGGCCTGGAAGCATTAGGTGAAGAAGCTAGATCTCTAAAAGGAACAAAAGAACGGCCCTTGGTGTCCTGGGACCGTGGCAATGGCTGTCTGCTCCTGGACCCTCCATGCACTGTGTTCCCAGCCTTGTGCCGGGGATCAGAGACCTGAGACGCCTCGAGCAGCTCCTGGATCCCGGTCCACTCCCGGACCCGCTGTGTATTGGCTGTGCACCGACTGCCTGGCCCGGTGCCACGGGTTGGAGACCTGAGCCGCCTCGTGCAGCTCCCAGGGTCTCGGTCCCTCTCGGACCCTCCGTGCACTGGCTGTGCACCTTGCAGCGGGGCTGGGGGATGCGGCCGCTTGCCGTCCCCTTACCTATCCAGCAGGCTTCAGGCTCTTTCAGCACAATGGCTCTGCCCCGCTGGACAGCTCTGCCAGCTCTTCTTCGCCCTCTTTTCTGTCCCTTGACACAGCCGCCCGTGTGCCGGGCATGCTGCCCTTTTATTCTCTTCTGGGGCTCTGGACCAATCAAAAGAGGTGGGGGGGTTAGTCCCCTCTCAGGTCCAGCTTTTTGCCTCACCCCTGGGTAGGGAGGGGCAAGCCCCTCCCCTGCCATTGCCTGATTGGTGGGAACGCCTCACCAATCACTTGGAGCCTTTTCAAGCCGGGCTGCTGCCAGCAAACCACCACAGAACTGCAGAAAATGAGGTTGAAGGGATCTCAGGAGGTCACATCCAGTCCAACCCCCTGCTCCAAGCAGGACCAGCCCCAGCTACAGCATCCCAGCCAAGGCTTTGTCTACCTGGGTCTTAAACACCTCCAAGGATGGAGAGTCCCCCACCTCTCTGGGTAACCTAATATTTCATGAGAGAGAACAAAAGGAGCGTTCCTGGCTAGGTTTGACAAATGCAGGATCTCTGAGATGCATCATGAATATTAAAAAGTGAGTTTTACATTTGCTGTTCCCCCCTCTGATAAGGGAGTGGACTTTTGCAAGTCTCACGCTGTTCCAAGTGTGCCATTATCAGTGGGATCAACCTGAGCTCCGGGACAGATTGGGTTTTTACTTTTTTCAGGACCTTGTTAACCATGGAAAAGATTCATATTGTTACATGCCGTGGAAATGGAAGTGAAAGAGGATGGTTATTAAACTACAACCCTTAATAGATCTGATGGCTTTTGATGCCTAAATCATGAGGCATGTTGAGACATGAACAAAACTACTCACTGTGGCAGAGTCACTTAAAATGAAAACCTGGCAAAGGAGAAAAGCCCCATTAAGGGAATACAAATTCAGTGTAACAATGTAATACACCTATTAGTATCCTGGTACACGCATGTCTTCCCTTTCCACTCTGTAGTTACCATTGCTAGCCTGGACTGAATTGTAATGGCCTGTCCATGGTTTGGACATCTCTGGGTACTGGTTGGCATTTCTCAGGGTATGTATGTGTGTGTGTGTGCATATATATATATAAAGCATATATATATATATATATATATATATGCACACACACACGTGTGTATGTGTGTGTATCTATATATGTGTGTGTGTGTGCATATATATATAAAGCATATATATATATCTCTATATATCTCTATATAGATATATAGAGATATATATGCACACACACACGTGTGTGTGTATCTATGTGTGTGTGTGTGTGTGTGTATGTATATATACGTATATGTTTGCTATTTTTCCTGTCCTTTTTATCTACCACCTTTAAAATCAACCAGCCACAACTCTGCAGATGAGTGTGAGGACTCTGAGACATCCTCAGCGATACGGCTGATTCACTATGAGCTCTGGTCTGTTTTTTTAAATAAGTGAGTCACTGAGATTTGTGAAAAACATATCAAATTTAGATCCCTGAGAAATGCCAGACAATCCCCAGAGTTGTCCAAACCATGGACCACACACACACACACACACACACATACACACACACTCTCAACATTTCAATAACATTAAAAAGAAATAGTGGGGAAATGACACGTTTCACTGACTTTGTTCCCGACGAAAAAAAAGCCAAACAAAAAACCTCGGTTGAAAGAGGGCAAAATATCCTTGAGCTCTGGCTGATCCATGTTAAAACCAGCCTGGGCAGAGATTAGCAGCATGTGCTGTGTTTCCATCCAGGGGCATCCGTCTGGGACCTGCCATTCAACGCTGGCAGCATTATTGCCCTGGATGTACATACGCACAGGGAGGCAAGGACCCCATGGGAGACCCTCTTTATCCTTTGCTGTGCTGCCCAGGGAAGTGTCACTTCTGGAGCGAGGCAGGATTACTCTGGACGTGCCAGTCAGGAGGTTTGAACTGATAACTGTAAGACTCTGGTGGTCTTGGAAAACTGTAACCAGGCCATTTGAATTTGGTCCTTGTCATTCTCATCTGCTGTTAGCCTGCGGCAAAGCGCTGACCTGGAAGATTCCCATCCGGGGAGAAGCTGAACGTGACAAACACAAGCTCTTTATTGCCCCGAGCTTCTCTCCACCACTCTGTTCAAATATCAAGGCTTGAAAGGAAATTTGTTGCCTTCCTCTACCTCTTTCTGATGCTTCTGGACAAGCTATTACAGCTTCGTGAAATCGCATGAGCACTGCCCAGTCCCACGGGTCCCAATCATCCCGATTGTCCTGGCTTTGTCCACCCTCTGCTGACCCTGGGGTGCACACGGGTCAAAGAATTTTATGTCCGTTTGTGTGTCGCCAAGTGGTGATGCCGGACACATGGTGCTATGATGGGATGCTGCCAATGGTGCAGTTGCATGTCATGGGACCATCCTGACAGGCAATGACTGATCGTTGGCCACCCTACTCTAGACTCTGCATGTCACACCTCTTTCCGTGCCTCCATTCTCCATCCCCCATGCCACGCACATCCTCCCAACTCTCTCTTTCCCCAACACCAGCATCTGTACTGCCTCGTGCTGTGGCTGACTCTCTTAGAAAGGAAAACCAGAAAGGCAGTCTGGTTTTGCATTCAATTGATGCTTCAATTTGTTATTTGCCTATCTCCCCACTCCAGTGGCAGTTCATGGCTATTTCTATCTATTTTGGGAGAAAGAAGGAGCTCAGTAACGTATTTTCCCTATCTTTATTGGGTTCCTGTTGGATTAAACTGTGGTTATTTTTATTAGCAAGTATTTTCCTTTTCCTGAGAGCAGGAGACACTGGTAACGATGTCCATAAATCAGCCTGTGTGTGCTGGGGGGAGTGTCACCAATGTATTGGGTTCATTTGCCTTCTTCCCCATGTCACCTTCACACCACTGCCACTGGCTTTCAATCACTGCCCATGACAGAGTTCACCGTGTGCTTACAGAGCCTTACGTCTTCCCGGTGACAGTCCAAGGTGCCGTGAGAGGACTTGGTAGAGACAAAGTCTCGCTCTCTTTCTCAGCCCATTCAACTCAGGCATCTCTGATTTGACCTCCAGAGACTTCACAGCTCTTTTTCACTTTCTGGCACAGTAATGTAAGTATCCCGGGAACTTTCAGGCTGAATAGAGAAGCGCCTTGTGAATTTTAAGGTGTCGGCAGCGTGTATCTGGATCTCAGTTCTAGAGCTAGGTGCCAAAAGACAAATTCAGTCCTGTTTTAAGCACCCAAATGCTTTGGTTTTTTTGGATTTGGCCTAATCTCGTTAATGCTTCAATTCCCTATCCAACAGGGATCGTAATCTTTTCTTTTCTCTTACCATAGTATCACCGTCTTCTCCATTTAGATTGCAAATTTCTGGAGCAAAAGTCTCATCTTTATATGGAGGTACAGAGCTGAGAGCCGTGGGGACTCATCGCAGTTGTGCTACTTCCAAAAAGCATTAAGAAGTTTTATTATTAAGAAGTAATATCAAGAAGAGTATTAAGAAGTAATATTTTATTTGGAGAACCCCTGCTTTGCCTTGTGTGATATAAATTTCTTTCTTTCTTAGTTCAGAAGTGCATCAAAGTTTATGGAATAGGGACACGGCGATGGTTCCCCTGGCAAAGATTATGTGCATCTGTGTGTGCAGCAGTTGGATGGGAATCCTACGTGAATGAGATATAGGCCAGATACAGACACTCCACTGTTACTGGAATAAATGATCAGTAACTGGTCTATACTGGTAACAGAACAGAAGTTGGGCACACAAGATGGTTCTGTACCCGTCACAGAACAGAAGTTCAGCACACACAGACTAGGTTAAAAACGGCAGAACCTGGTCTAAGATCTGCCCCCCATCAAAGGGCGAACGTGTGTTCTGTTCACTACTGATCTAAACTACTCCACTTCCAGCAAACGGTGTAACTTAGATTGATTCTGCCTCGGGCTTTTTGAGTGTCTGTACCTAGTGTGTATGGTCAGAAAGAAGAGTTCAACCCAGTTGTATCACAGGTGTGTGTGTGTGTGTGTGTGTGTGTGTGTGAGAGAGAGAGAGAGAAAGAGAGAGAGAGAGGGAGGCGTAAAGAAAGTGCAGCCTTAACTATATCATGACCCATTAAGGAAGTAAGACGCTAGCTCTATTGGTAAGAATCCTCTCCACAACCTTCCTAAAAGGTGCAATATTCCTCAATCAAACTGTTATTTCTCAATAATTTGGGTGGCACTTGCCTTGGCACTAAAAGAGACATTCACATTTCATCTGGGCAGGAAATCTATAGCCTGTATTATTCTTGTGTTAATAATACGGACGGCTAAATCAAAAGGTTAATTGATTTCCTGAAGCTGAACACACTATTGGTGTTAGCACAGAAGCAGCCACAGTCAATGAATGGACCTTTCAATTTAGTTCTGCTACCGTCGATGTAAATAAAATTGCTCATGAAGCAAATTGCAGCTGGTTATTGTCTGCACTCAAAGACATCAAGTTCTTTGAAAATGATCATTTATGTTAGAAATAGGATTATGTTAC
>NW_005843112.1:272538-292259 GCF_000455745.1 Alligator sinensis | reverse complement strand
AGCAAATGCAAGGTACAATTTACCTTGAAGGTCAGTTGAATATTACAATGGGCGCTTATAGGTAGTTGTTATGCAGTCACAATAGTCTAAGGAAAGGAATGAAATTCATGAAATGCTACAAAAACACTAATCCCTGATTAGCTAAAAAGGACCGAGAAAAAGGTCACCCAGGCTATCAAACTGTATGACGACGAATAGGAAAATTTGCAATATCTGTGCAATTAATTGGTGGGCGGTACGCAAAGCTTGGGTGCGTGAAAGCAAACCCGCAGAAGACTGAGAATGAGACGAACTTTCCTGAGTTACCAGCTGAGTCTGAGTGGGCGTGTCTATACGTGCATTAGTGTGCCATAATTACGGCACATTAAGTTTAGTACCTGTAATAACAGATACTAACTGCATTGTAATCGGCACTGCTGCGCAGTAGCGCTGGTGCACATTTTTTATGTGACACTAATGCGCAGTAGACTAATTCTACTGTGCATTAGCACGGCTTTTGCTGTGACGCGCTAATGCACAGTAGAACTAGCCTGCTGCGCTTTTAGCATCTTGTGTAGACGCGCCCGGTGAGTGTTAAAAGACAGGCCTGGTATTGAGGCAGTCATACTGGAAGTAGTTGTGAGCATCCGGAGCTGTGGAGTGGCAGACGCACCTGGTTATTTCTGGTTCTTGTCCTACTGAATGGGTCTCATCCTAATGCCAGCTATGAGCAAATAAGGTCAAGGCTCATCTCTGTTGCCTTTACCGCTTACGATGGGGAACCCTAGGAGGATGATTCTCCACTGGATGTTGCCAAGTGCAATCATTTGCATGAGTGCCAACTGGATGTAAAACAGTAGCACTCTGGCTGGGTCTACCCCGATGTCTGTGACTGCACTCCTATTGGGCTCATCCAGCCTTCGTGCTTGTGGCCTGCAGTGCACTTCAGTGAGGTGCTCTCAAATCCCATTAGCCATTGCAATGGCATTTTTTGAGTGTGGAAGGGACACTTGTTTGCTGGGCCTGGTCTGTGACCATCAACTCATTTCCCAGCTGTCTCCCAAACGCCACCAGTTGGAGGTTAATGACTTTTAATTATGGCTTATCCCACCTGGGCCAAACTTGTGTCACTGCTTTATTGATGGAAGACTCTCTGCCTCCATTCATTTAGGTTCGTTATTTATTCATGGGCCCCTCTGCTCTACAGTATCAGAGCATCTGTCCCCGCTCCTTTAGGTTAGCCAGCAAAGTGGCATGATGGATGTCATGTTCAAGACACTTGAGGCACCGGTCTGGGTTTTAATCACTGGCCTGCTTTGGGGTAGAGGAGAGTTTCAAAATACTTTGGGGAGTTCTAGGAGGGGAGGTGCCCAGGGCAAGACTGAACTCATGCCTCTGGTGCCATGGTGAGACACTAACCATTGCCATCCTGGTCCACTTCCATTAAAACCAGAGTATACTAGATTGATGTAGGTCTCTTACAGTGTTGTTTTGCATCATTAATCTTTTAACAATTCTGTGCTACTTCAAGGAATAAAATAAAAGCCCTGATGTGGTCTCCTGTAGGAATTGTTTCTTGTCAAGGGAATAAGGCTTTTTTTTTTAACAGGCTCCATGGGAGTGTTGTGTCTACTGGGTGATGCCAAGCCTTCATCCCAGCCTCTCTTGCCAGCGTGCTGACTTCGTTGCTAATGGGACAGTTACATGCACAGTGCTAGCGGGGAGCTTGGCAAGGGTCGTGGCAATCTGAGAAAGGGAAAGGGGAGATGGTGGGGGACCGAACCATGTCTGAATCTCCAAACAGGTCAGCCTATGCTCCCTCCTGGGTCGGCACCAAGGTCAGGTGATTTTAGACCAACTTGCCTGGGTTTTGCTGCCTTGTGCCTTACTGGAAGGAGAAAAGCCAGGGCAAATTGCTGCTGGACTGGAACAGCAGACACTTTGCACCGGCATGAAAACCCCAAGAGAAGATGCAGAACAGCAGAGGATCCAGAAGACACAGCCTCATGTTATTACCTGCTCCACCAGGACAGCTATCACAACAACCCCATGGACCACGGGAAGCATCAGATATCAAATGAAGGCAGCACAGATGTTCCCGAAGCTTATTTATGGTGCCATGTTAATTGTTGAAGGGAGAGGGAAGGGAGTACTTGCAAGGGCTTTGAAGTACAACCAGCCTGGCTTCCCTTTCTTCCAGGCACGCAGCGGGTATCAGAATGGGAATTAGCATAAAAACGCAGCTGGATGCAGAAAGTAAAAGATCTGGTGGATTCTACGTGAATGTCAGCTTTGCTTGTCCCTAATGAAGTTAACATTTTTCCTATCAAAAAGATTCCTCTCGCTGTCAGTTAACATCAGACAGTCAATCTCAGCCCATCAACTGGGCAATCTGTAACTCCCCCAGGAAACGGGGGAGGAAAGCCTTTTCTTTTCCTTTCCTCTTAATTAAGCACCGCTTCATGCTGCTTTACTTGCAAGACCCAGAGATTGATGGACACTGATTCAAACAAAACATTGGAGACAAGAACATAAAAGCAATCCCACTAGTGCTCGTTTCAGTATTGCAAAGCCACAGGTAAGTTCCAGTGCAGGTGAGAGCTTAGAAATGGCTACATCAGCTACTTTGCAAGACCGCCACTGGGTACTGGATACTTGGCACGACTACTGGCAAACACCCAGTATTTAGAGCAACTTTTGTCACAACCATAGGCATGAAAGCACATTTTAAAAAGGGGCATGTTAGGAACGATGCATCAGCTGCGTACGAATAAAGTCATTTACAGCAAGCCAAGAAAAGGATCGGATAGAAACTTTATTTGCAGCCCAGCTTCCCTGTGGCCTCCAACTTTCAGCTGCATCATTTGGGGTAGAAATAATCATCATTACGCATTTAGCACACTTGTTAGCCAGTACAGCTGAGGTCACTTGACCTCCAGGTATTGGATGGAGAGCAATTTCAGACACAGCATGTTCTCAGATATCCAAATAGCATGAAGTGGCTCTGGCCAAAATGTTTGGCTGCAGAGGTGTGCACACAAGGTCTCTCTTGAAAACAGATGGTTTTGGTTTTTAGAAAGCTGCCCTGTAGTTTCTGCAGCTCAGCTCCTGGGCAGCGCACCATTCCCCCGACATATTTATTGTTTGAGGTCCAGCTTATGCAATGCTACCGTTTCTCTCGGGAACCCGCTCCGGGATCCTGGAAGCGTTTTTCTAATTCTCAGTCTAAATTCTCAACCAAATTACTTCTGGTAAAAGCCCATTATCTCACATGAAATAGCTCCTTTCCATCCTCAGGACTCATCCCTCTCTAAATGCAGGGAGGGAAAGTTGATTTGTATCATGGGAGTGATCTAAAGGGAGGATGAAAAGTCTGGGCAGCCCCCATTCCTTCATACTCCTGCCTAGGCATCTGCATCGAAGGTCCTGGTGACCTTGCACGTGTGCACCAGGATCCAGAAGGATTAGTGGTTGCCTACTGCTGTAAATACAGCAGTACCCAGAGTTTTTTAGGCAAGTGGCGGGTGCAGGTCTCCAGGGAGTCACCAAGTGTTGCCAAAGCGGATTTCCTCAGTGTTATTATCTGACTCCATCAGCATTGCTTGGGGGTTAGGTGTTACTGGTCACCTCAGGCTCTCTGGATGGATTATGGGCACAGCCAGGATATTGTTAGTGATGCTGAGCCCCTCACAACCTCATCGTTACAAGGACGAGACTCCAGGCTTCAGCTCTTCGTGACAAGGAGCTCAGTCGGGTTTATTGCCTGGATACTAATATCCATGGCCAGCCGGTCCATCGTGCTAGCCAGGTCATTTGCAGAAATGGTGCAGACATGGACATATCCATAAGCCCAGTACAAAGTATGAAGTGTTCCCAGGTCCCTTTCTATACACCAATAAAAACAGTCATGTTACAGCAGAGACATCCTAGTTCTCACCAATTAGTGCATCCTTCCTATCAGATACAGATACTTGCTTACCAAGGCATTTTTCTGGTGTCCTGAACTGGTCTTATCAGTTGATTCTCTATCTGTTGGCCTTGGAAGAGGTCTAAAACTAACACGCTACTTTTCCAGCACTGCTTCGCAAACCAGATATGGTAGGCATACATAGTTTGCCATTCACTGGGGCCTGCTTTAAGTTGTGCTGTTAGCAGGGCCTCTGCGTAAGTCGGATATGAGTTGATCAATGGCTGTATTCATCCATACTCAGTGAGGCCTGCAACTGAGTGCCGGTGGCATGGTAAAATCATAGAAAAGGAGGGTTGAAGGGACCTTGGGAGGTCACATCGAGTCCAACCCCCTGCTCAAAGCAGGACCAGCCCCAACTACACCGTCCCAGCCAAGGCTTTGTCTACCTGGGTCTCCAAAACTTCCAAGGATGGAGACTCCACCACCTCTCTGGGTAACTTGTTCCCATGCTTTACCACCCTCCTAGTGAGAAAGTGTTTCCTAATATCCAACTTAAACCTCCCCTGCTGCAACTTGGTAGGGAATGAAGCTCAGGTTTCTACCTCTTCAGCTGGTTTCTGAATCAATGGACTGACTTTCTTGTCTTAATGTAAGACACTGAAGAGGAACTCTATATGATCAGTTATTATGGGAAACATTGCTTCAAGCTGCCTCACATTTGTTCACGTAAAATGTGTTCATGAGGAACCTGCCATCTAAATAGAAGAGTGATGGAAGCAGCAGAGACTTTTCATCTCCATTTAGCAAATGGGGAACAGAGGGAGGGAGAAAGTGAGTGACTTCTTTGAGGTCATAAAGCAAGGCAGTAGCACACTTGAGCATGGTGCCCAGATCCCTTGTCTCCCAACCCAGGACTGTAAGGATGAAGCCATAATAGTTTGTTTCATCAATTAAATCATCTTACTGTTTCACAGGGAAGATACCAGTTGCTTGTGTTAATTGCCGGGGTCCCGGTTTTGCTTGATTAGGCTGTAGGTTAAGTACTTGTAGATAAAACAAAAGACCACCAACAGATGCAGCACATGGTTTATAAGGAATTCAAATGCAGAAACCCCTGCTGTGCAAACACTGCTAGAGCGATGTTGGCCGCACACTCCCGCTGATAAAATCCCTTTGCACAAGGAGCCATTAGGAGGTTTCAGATTAGCCTATACACATCAGTCAGGAGCACAGTGAAGTGGGTTCCTCGAAAAGCCCCATAAACATAACCCATAAATCAATGAAGAAAACAAAAATGGAGCCTGCTGCTTATGCGATTTCCACTGATTTATTCGAATGGTCTGGCATGAATAATAGCTTCATCTGTCTCAGGGCTTTCTCCAGCCGTATGTTGATCTACAGCAGCCATCCATTTTCCTTCATAATTAGCAGCCACTGACAGACTTTATTCTTCTCTGCCCACTTTCATTACCACTAGAAATCACAACTCCTCCTTGCTTCTCCAGACCTTCCACCGCTGCACTTGGGATGGAGAGCTGCGATTACCCACCGGTACAGCTTGTATTCTTGGTATCCATTGGTACAGCTTGTATTCTTGCACTTTTCACTACCTGCCAAATTCAATCCCTTGCTGAAGCACCCACTCCAGGCACAGAAGCTAGAAAGCAGCTGCAGCAACAAGCCAAGACCTCAGTATTCACTGCCAGAAGCAATGGGTCTTTAATGCTGAAGACTTGAATGGTCAATCCACCTAGCTCACAGTGATCATTCTCCTGGTATTGGCAGGGCATCCATCGTTAGCAGGGCCTCGGTGTGCTTTGTACGTGTGTTGATCAATGGCCATATTGAGCCATACTCCAGTATGGATTAAATACCCGTATCTCTCCTGCTTTTGCCTTGGTGGTAGCATGTTCTCGGCATCTCTAGTTTTGTACCATGTAGTTGCATGTGAGAGTTTGTAACGGCAAATTATTTATGATGCTCATTATTTTTAACTATAAAATTAAGGAGGAAAACTGAAACTGTCTCGCGTGTAGGGGGTGAGATGAGGGATAACTCCCAAAACTGAGTCTTAGCAATTTGAATGACGGGATAAAGCGGCGTTTTTTCAATTGATCTAATTCCAGGGACTGAACGGGGGTGATGTTAACAGAAAATCGGACCTTAGATTTGCACTAGGAGAGGAGCAGCCCAGCGTGAGAGGATCCCACGGGCTGGTTCTCCTGGGAACAGCTGCTTTTTCCAGGAGGTTGGAAAGTCTTGAATTGTCCTAACCAAATCTAATTATCCACATATCGCTTATTAATACATTAAACCACGAGACAGATTTAGGCATCTAATTGGCATGTAACAAATTTGCTGATGTAAAGGTAATTAGATAACAATTGGCAGACTTATTAATGTCACCATTTTTAGGTATTAATTGAAATTTAATTAAGCTGCTCAAGGCTACGTTAATGGTTTAAAAAATTCTTTACAGGTTTATAGGGGAGGTAATTCCAGTCCTTCCATTTAATTTAATTTATTAGTTTTTGGTGCTCTGCCACCTCTTTTTTTTCCCCATGTGTCGCCAGCCATTAAGCGTGAATGTTACGGCAGGTGGCACTTTCCCCATGAGCTGGGATCAATAGAGCTCACTGAAACATCCAATATATATGAAAGATTTCAAATAAAACAATTTCCCTCTCACCAGTTGAACTGGGGCCACGGGAGGTCGATTCACAGCATGGAAAGTCTCCAAAGGCATATCTCAGCTCCCTTCAGATAAGTAAGTTCAGGACCCGGTGGCTTTCTCATAGGTATGTTACAAGCAGGACAAGAGGTTAAGTTCAAATACATTGTTTGCAAGAGGTGGAGGCAGGGGGGACAGCGCTGCTGTGAGCCCACCCCACCGTGGCACCCCGCGCGGTCGCCCACATCGCCCACCCATCAGACCAGTATCGTGGAGTGACCCTACCTCACTGCTCACATTTTACCTGCCCAGGTGAGGGCATCAGGTGAGCTGAGCTGAGCTGAGAGCTGGCTCCCCACTGCCTTCTGGTCTGAGAGGGATATTTCTGCAATCTGGTCCATGGAGTAGCTAGGGTGACTCATGGATCTGCTATTTGGGACCAGCACCATACCAAGACTCCTGGATGCCCCGGGCAAACTTTTAGTATCGGGCCCCACTTTGGCAGAGATGATAATAATAATAATAATAACAATAATAATAATAATACCATTTTAGGGTATTGGGGAACCTCCTGGTTCGCCCATGCCTGCGTCTGGCCCTGTTTGGGACGGTCTCATTGCAAAGGGCAGTGTTCTCTACGGTGCCACTACTGCCCCCCCCTTCATTTAAATACCTAGATAGGCAGTAATAGCTGCCTCTTGTTGATTTGCAGCAAAGCGGACAGCAAGAATAAGCACTTCATCTCCCTGGCTGGCTGCGTGCGGAGAGAATTTTAAACGGGCGGCAGGGGATACGTTTCTTTAACGGATGCGTTATTTCATACAGCAGGATTTTGAGGACAGCCATGGATCTAAAGAACAGCCCCTCCTTGATGATTGCCCTTTTCATATCTGAGTCCTTGCAGCAGCCGGCAAGAGGGAAAAAAAAAAAGACTGGGGAGGATGAGCATTTCCAGGCGTGTGCAGCTCAGCTGAAAGGAGAGGTTATAAATGCATGAAGGAAAAAGGGAGATTATGTCATGCGGCAGAGCAAGGGAAAGTCATCCACTGTTCAGAAAGTCCCAGAGACATCTGGGGATAACACAGATAGTGCGTCGGCCTTAACTTTGAATTCCCTGGCTTTTGTTGCTTCAGTATTTCTTGAGTGACAAAGCAGCAATTTTAAGAGGGTTTTTTATCTATCCCTTAAAAAGGGAACAAGAATTTGAGGGAGGAGTCTGTGAGCGCAGTGTGAAATTTAGGGCCTAGAATAAAACTATATGCTCCTTTTAGCTCACACTGAGAGGAGAGAACAAAGTATTATTCTCTTGGGAAAATTTATGTTTGTATTCCCTTGTGTGAGACGTATGAGCAGCAGGAACCAAAGAAGTGCAGGTGACAGATTTTAAAAGGTTTCCCTTTAACTAGGCCAACATTGTACACAGACATAGCCCCCATAAGTTCAAGCAAAACCACCATCTTCCTGCGTACCAAGACATCTTTGTGCATGCAGTTCCTACTTGTGCAAATGCTGAGCCATTCTGGGGTGACAAATGCATGCATCAAGGATATACTTGGTAGCCGTGTTGGTCGGAAACAAAAAGAAATGCAAAAAATCTAAATTTTTTAGAACCAAGAGTTCTAGATTTTTGCAAATGAATGCATGTCATTTTGGTGTTGGGAATTCAGGTTAGGATACCCTTGAAAATGTGACCCTGGAATATTTTGGGTTTTTTTTGAGCTTAAACCTCCTATGGTAACCCACAACCTCAAATAATGTGTCTCCAGCAACAGACTACCTAACTGCCATTCTCACCAACAACCACGCCTTGCTGAGCTCAGGGTAGCTGTAGTTAAACAGCAACACTTCAAAAGCCAACCTGAACACAAAGCAGTGGAGCAAGAAATCATCCACAGACTGGGTTTTGTTTAATATGCTGGGATGTCGCAGAGACTCTGGATTCTTATCCTAAATTCCCTGGATTTTCAGTTAACTTCAGTTGTTGACCCTATGTTGCTCAGGGCATGTCTACACATTCATTAAGGCGCCTTAGATACTGGGGTGTTGGTTGTAGCTGTGTTGGTCTAAGGACACAGGCAGACAAGGTTCTTTGGGTAAATGTGATCTCTTTTATTAGACCAACTAAAATAATTGGAAAAAGTCTTCTTTGCAAGCTTTCTGTTACAAACACTACTGCACATTGAGTTTAATAAAGGACTGACTAAATGTGCAGTACCTAGAGCTACTGCACAGTAGCACCAGCACATGGTTATTTGGTAACTCTTACTGCGCATTAGCAGACTAGCACTGAGCAGTAGGTTATTAGCATGGTTTTTTCCGTGACACGCTCCTGCGCGGTGTTATTAGGCCAATGAGCAGTGTCTCATATAGACGTGCCCTTAGTGTATCAACTCCCTTGTTTATCCCTATTGAGCTTTCCAGTGCACTTGTTGCCTCTCTCATATATGCCCCCTCCCTCTGTCCCTTTCCTTCATATTTAAATTCCACAGTCAGTCAGCAATGTACCTTGGGAACTTTCTGGAGGAAATGCACCGTGTAAATGTACATTCAAATGTAGAGTTGAGTGAATAATTGATTTATTTTTTTTTTGGTTTGCTGGTCACCCCCAAAATCAGAACCATTTTTGTTTGGGGTGGACTGACCCTGATTTTTTTTTTTTCAATTTTCTCACTGAAGCAAAAATCTGAAAAGGTTTTGTTGTATCGGCTTGAAAGAAACCTTTCGTTTTTCAGTTGTTATTAAAAGCTCGATTCAAAGTTTAAAAAAATTAACTAATATAGTATCAAAAGGAAAAATCAGAATGTTGCATTGGATTCGCATCCAATATTTCATTTTGGAGGGGGGGGGTTAAGGAATCTTCCATTTTTTTAACCAAATACACTCAAAAAATTCTACATAAACCTTCAAATTGTTTCAGGTGATTCAGATACACATTTTTCATTTCAAAAAAGCTTTGCCCAGCATTAAATTATTATGACAGTGAAGGCATACTTCAAATCTGCTTCCATTTGCCTCTAGCTAATTTCATGGGTTAATGAAAGGAAGAGCTCTTTTGTTAGTAGCAGTAAGTCTGAAGAGAACTTGTTTTTGAACAATGGACATTTTTGGTGCATATTGTTCAGTCTGAGAAACCTTACTGTTTTTAAATATGGAAATACCTCTTTTGTAGAACTGGGTTAAAGTCCACATAGACTCCAACCCAAGGCACTGTATTAACAGTCCCCTTCATTTCCTCGCAGACACATACACAGATGCATCTGCACACAGGGTTAAAAGCACCTCCATACTCTTGCAGGCTGCTCCTTTGTTGTAATTTGCTCTAAAATATATTGCAGAGCGTCTAAGGAAATTACTTGGCTATTCTTTAACTGCGTCCTGTCTGTGTGTGTTAAGGGATCTGTCATACACCAAGGGCTGTTAAATTGACAGACTGAGAAAGCACCACATTGAAGGGGATGAAGGTTGCTTTGAGGTAGAGGAACCCATGCTCATGGGAGTTGAGGGCATTTGCCATGTTTCAAGAGGTGCTTTGGAGGACCAAATTCAGCTCTGGCACCACACTTGTAGCTTCATGAGGTCAGTGGAGATGTGCTGCTATTCAGGTGTTGCCAGTACAATATTTCATAGCAAGTTGGAAATGAAGTGAAAAATGTGATTAGGAGTGGTGGAAGAGATGATAAAAATATTGTCTGTCACATTAGTGGAATCCCATGTGAATGCTTGTTCTCCTGGGGGAGCGTCCCAGCCACCAGCGGAGGGTTCAGGATTGACTGACAGTGTGGTCGGGGAATAGAAAGGAAAGAAAGGTTTATTGACTTAACAAAAACACAATGCGTAGTAACAAAACAAACAATGACAGACAAGAATAATTCACATCGGCAACTTATCAGCAGTCCCCTCCGATGCCTGATGTATGACAAGTTTCTCTTTCCACAAAGCTCAGCGAAGTCAGGCGTCCCTGATCAGTGCTGTCTGAGAGGTACCAGGAAGGACCCTGGTATTCAGTCCTTGGGCTCCTCGAGATCCACAGGCCCACTGATCCAGGTCAACAGCTAATTAATCCTTTTCACAGAGCTGTATCTTCCTTCTGAATGATTTCCGGATGTTTTAGCCAATTTATAACTTCTGAACTGTACTGATAACTTACAGATACTCAGATTCTTTTTACTTCAACTGTGCTTAGACTGACCACGCAAATGCCAGGAGCTTGGGGAATAAGAAGCAGGAACCCGTCCTTCTGCTTAACACAAATAATTACGACATCATAGGGATAACAAAGACCTGGTGGGACTCCACCCATGACTGGACCACGGGTATAGATGGCTATACCTTGAACAGGAGAGATCGAGAAAAGGGGCAGGGGTGTAGCTCTCTATGTTAAGGAAAGTTAAGCGTCCCTGCAAGCTGATGTTGGCAAACAGGGTGGACGACTGGAGACCCTCTGGGTTAAAATCCGTGGGGAACACGGCACAGGGGACACAACGGTAGGATTCTACTACAGACCTCCCACCCAAAGTCAAGAGCTTCACCAGGAGTTTGCCCGGGAACTGGCTGAGGCCACATGCTCCAGAACCATGGCTGTCATGGGTGACTTCAACTACCCAGACATCTCATGGGAGGATCGCTCAGCAAAATCTGAGCGGTTGCAAAGCTGCCTCTCGTGCATGAATGACCTCTACCTGACTCAAGAAGTCTATGGGCCAACAAGAGGTAAAGCGCTGCTCGACCTGGTACTGGCTACTGGGAATGACCTAACTGGTGACCTAGTGATCCATGGGAAGCTGGGTGACAGCGGCCATGAGCTGATCAACTTCACCATCCGCCATAAAGCTGGCAAGTCAGTCAGCTACACTGAAGTCCTTGACTTCAGGAAAGCCAGCTTTGACAAGCTTAGGAGGCTTGTCAGTCAGACCCTAAGGGGCCATGACCCCAGGGGGAGGGGAGTTCAGGAAGAGTGGTTACTCCTCAAAGGAGCGATCCTCACTGCACAAGCCAATTCTATTCCATCTCGGAGGAAAGGCAGCAAGAGGGCACAGCAGCCCCCCTGGCTCTCCAGGGATCTAGCACACCTCCTGAGGCTAAAAAGAAAGGCCTACAAAGGATGGAGGATGGGAGTCACCTCCAAGGAGGAATATTCTGCAGGGAGCAAACCAGGAAAGCCAAGGCTGCAACTGAACTCCAACTAGCTTCGAGCATCAAGGACAATAAAAAGTCCTTTTTCAGATATGTGGGGAGCCAGAGGAAAAGCAAAGGCAACATTGGACCCCTGCTAAACCAGATGGGACAACTGACGCCCAGGAAAAAGCCAACCTATTAAATGGGTACTTTGTGTCGGTCTTTCATCAGTCCCATGGGACGTCCATGCCCACTACGGGATAGGGAGGTCCAGGTGAGGGAGATGCTGAATGCTGACCTCATGAAGGAACACCTTAAGCAGCTGGATACTTTCAACAATCTACACCCCAGGGTACTCAAGGAGCTGGCGAGCATCATAGCCCAGCCCCTGGCATGGATCTTAGAGAACTCCGCGGGTTTGTTGCAGGTAGGTCTTGCTTGACCAATCTCATTTCCTTCTATGACTAGGTGACCTTTCACTTGGACAAGGGAGAAGAGATTGAAGTCATATATCTTGACTTCAAAAAAGCCTTCGATCTAGTATCCCATGATCACGTCTTGGCGAAACTGGCCAATTGTGGCCTTGGGTCCACCATGATCTGCTGGCTGGGAAATTGGCTCTGTGGTCGGACTCAGAGGGTGGTAATTGGTGGAAATCAATTGTCTTGGTGCCCTGTGACCAGTGGGGTCCCCCAAGGCTCTGTCCTTGGACCCATATTGTTCAACATCTTCATTAATGATGTGGACACTGGAGTCAGAAGCGGACTGGCCAAATTCACCAATGACACCAAACCTTGGGGCAAAGCATCCACACCAGAAGACAGGCAGGTTATCCAGGCTGACCTGGACAGGCTCAGCAAATGGGTGGATGAGAACGTGATGGTGTTTAACACCGAAAAATGCAAGGTTCTCCACCTTGGGAGGAAAAACCTACAGCATCCTTATAGGCTAGGCAGTGCTATGCTGGCTAGCACTACGGACAAAAGAGACTTGGGGGTCATGATTGACCACAAGATGAACATGAGCCTGCAATGCGATGCTGCAGCTAGTAAAGCAACCAAAACGCTGGCTTGCATCCTTAGATGCTTCTCAAGCAAATCCCGGGACATCATTCTCCCCTTGTACTCGGCCTTGGTGAGGCCGCAGCTGGAGTATTGCATCCAGTTTTGGGCTCCACTATTCAAAAAGGATGTTGAGAAGCTTGAGAGAGTCCAGAGGAGAGCCACGCGCATGATCAGAGGTCAGGAAAACAGACCTTATGATGATATGCTGAGAGCTATGGGACTCTTTAGCCTGGAAAAGCGCAGGCTCAGGGGTGATCTGACGGCCACCTATAAGTTTATCAGGGGTGACCACCAGTACCTGGGGGAACGTCTGTTCACCAGAGCGCCCCAAGGGATGACAAGGTCGAATGGTTATAAACTCCTGCAAGACCGTTTCAGGCTGGACATAAGGAATAATTTCTTCGCTGTCCGAGCCCCCAAGGTCTGGAATAGCCTGCCACCGGAGGTGGTTCAAGCACCTACATTGAACGCCTTCAAGAGAAATTTGGTTGCTTATCTTGCTGGGATCCTATGGCCCCAGCTGACTTCCTGCCCTTGGGGTAGGGGGCTGGACTCGATGATCTTCCGAGGCCCCTTCCAGCCCAAATGTCTATGAAATCTATGAAACCAATAGCAGTAGAAGCCTTGCATTCTTTTGATAAGGTTAATTTTAACTGCGCCGCAGGGCCTTACTACTTCAAGGCTTTGCTAAATTTACTAGGCCTTACTTTATACAAGGCCTTGCTATATCTTAAACTTTAATTTGTCTCTTAGCAACAACTTATAGCTTAATATCTAAACAAATATCAGAAAAACACTTGGTCTAATCTTCATAGAGCCTTCAGCAAGCACCTTTATCACACAGACATAATTTCAGCTGTCACACGGGAGGCAGGATATTCCTAATATCAGTCATCGTTCCATAGTTTCATAGTTGTTAGGGGCTGGAAGGGACCTTACAGATCACCAGGTCCAGCTCCCCTGCAACTGGGCAGGAAAGACTGCTGGGGTCAGATGACCCCAGCAAAATGGGCGCCAAGACACTTTTCACAACACATTAGGGTTTTCCTTCCTTTCCCTTTCCCTTCCTTTTCTTTCTACAGTCTTTCAAAAGAGGCTAATGTTGATTGGACATAGCTTCCAATGTGGGTTTTATTTTTAAAATGAAAGATCTTTTTTCCAACCCCCCACCCCAACAATAGAAATGTTTTCTTGGCATTTAAAAAAAACAAAACAAAACATTTCAACGGAGAATTTTTTTAAAGACAGGGGTTCCTCCAAAGCAAGAGAAAACCCAGAGCAGCAGCTTGGCATAAGAACAAGGAAGTAAAACTGATCATAAGCAAAAACGAAAAGAAATCCCAGATGCCAGTCTCAAGTAAATGAAGTCTGACCCTGGGAGCTGTATAGCAGGAAATCGAGGTCATGTCAATGAGGACGATGTAAGGGAGACTAGAGGGAACTGTCTATTTTCATTTGGTGGTCTAGGCCGCGGTGCTCAACCCCCGGCCCGTGGTGCTGTGTCATCCAGCACTACTTCCCCACCACCAAATTTCTGGACCCATGGGGAGCCCTGGGCCCTGTGTGCTTCTGCCCCCACTTACTTGATCCCAGTGTGCAGGGATGGGCGGGGGCAGTGCTGGGTCCTGGGGCTTAATCCCAGTGCATGGGGGCAGGAGGGGGTGGTGCTAGGCCCTCGGAGCCCAATCCCAGCGCGGGGGTGGGAGAAGGCCCAGGGCCTGATTCTGGCTCATGGCACTCAACCCAACCCACAGACCAGCCTTTCCCCACTCATCTGGCCAACTGGCCCAAAAGGCCTAGGCCAGTAGACCTCAGGATCAGTCTGCAGACCAATCAGAAATAGCATGTCACACAAAGGTGCATGAAGGTACAGGAAGTAAATTCAATTTCCAAATTTCTCTTTGCTTTGATAATTGGAGGTAATTGTGTACTTGTCCAAGAGCAGCCCTTGTGTTTTTTTCCAGCCTCGATAATGTTTCTTTCAAATTATGGATCTCACTGAACAAAGAAAGAACAACAAACAAGTTTCCATGAGATGGAGATGGAGACTCTTCTCCTGTTTCATCATTTCAACTCTAAGGCACTTCAGTGGCATTTAAGGGACCTATGTGATGTCTGGCTCCACCCTGATTGGGTCCCTGTGTCTTGCCTTCATCCTGGCCTGAAGACCAAGGGCCTGGTTAGGCCTTATGCTGTGAGCCACACAAAGGTTGATTGGTGTTAGTGCTGGCTTGGAGTTTGGAGCAATCACACTCCTAGTTTAGATACCTTCTCTGACTGTCCCCCACCTGGTCACTAGAGGCCTGCTGACCAGGGGCAGGATTAGAGGTTGTCCACACAGAACAAGGGGGTGGGAAGGGCCACTGCATCCTGGGATACTGGAGGACTTCAACTTGAGTGGCACATCTGTAGGGAGTGGCCACACCTTAATGGAACAGGAGCTGGTTTGTTCAGATCAGAGATAATCCTGCCCTGGAGTGGCGTAACTTTGAGCCGCATAGCAAGTACTTTAAGCCACTTAAAGGTGTTAATGTGTGGACAATCCAGGGATTAAAATCTCCAGATGCCACCTAAAATTACTGTCTAAAAAGTCCCAAGTGAGGAGGAGAAGGACCCCCCTGCCTTCTGTGTTAACAGCTTTCCAGGGCCTCAAGCAAAGTGGAAGTGGTATCACGCTTAGAAGCCCAAGTCTGGCTTAGCTGCATTAGCGCTGAAATAGGATTTGGGCTAGGGAGAAAAAAGTGACTCTCTCAACTATTCTGCATCTGAGACAAGCTGCAGAACAGCACCTTTCGTAGAGGCGCTCGACAGCTGGCAAGGTGACTCTACATTTAAAGGCAGTATGTGCAGGAGAGCAAAGTGAGACGAGAGCAGCCTGGTCCAACAATGGTGCTGACAGTGCTCTGAGAAAAGGTTGGCTTTTTTTTTTTGATAAATACCATTCCCATCTCGGCACCTGCCCTTTAAAATACCAGGTGAGGAAAAGAGACTTGGGGGATAATGTTTGCTTAAGGACAAAAGTTGAGTGGTTCGTTTGAGCTGCTGAGTACAGGGGGCTAAATACTCTTGCGTTCACACAGGATTAAATAACACTCTCAAAAACAAAATCCTATCCTTGCATGATTCATCAGCTTGCTGCCACACCAGCAGCCTGGCTACCACGTCTCAGAATTGTTTTATATATATTTTTTTGCCTGGTTTATCATTAAATTTGCTCCAGTGATTGGAAATATTTAAAAGGTGAGCCCCTTTTCTCCTGCGGCTGAGTGGAAGCAAGGCTGCATTAATAGGAGCAATCTATCTCCTTTGGCTATAAGGGGCATATAGGGGGATATAATAGATTATCACGGCATTATTACAGTATTGTTTTTCAAGGGCATGCGAACGGGCCGCCAGGCAGAAGTGAACCCACGAGCAAAAAAGCCAGTGAATTATTGGTACAGCTATCCCATCTGTGAAAAGCACCGCGGTCAGAGCAGTCAGAGGAAAATTACAGCACGATGGTCCAAATATTCATGAAAGCGGAAAGGTTATAGGGTAATTTACAGGACGGTCCCCGCTCTCGGTGCTATCCCCAGGGATGAAACAGCTTCCGCAGCAGATGGGGAGGAAGGGCTGAGGTTTGAGGGGCATCCAGCCCATCTCATTTCCTTCAAGACAAGGGAAAAGAAAAGATAATTAAAAGGAAGGCCTTATTATACCAGGATGGTCTACCAAAGACACTAAAAAAAGGGGGCATCTATGAGCCTGCATTACTGGCTGCTTGTCACTTGTCTGTAAAAATTGGGCAGTGTCTGGGAAAAACTGTCTTGCTCAGAGGAACTGGACTGCATGTCTGCAGGGCCTGGGGGGAGTTTCACCTCTGTTTTGCCTGCTATAAACCAGTTTCCTTCAGCAGACTTGCTCCTGGTTTACCTGAGTGTAAAAGGGATTGGGATCAGCCTTGTGACCTTTCTCAGTTGATTTGAGATCCCAGGCTGGTGCTTACCAAGACGCGGGAGAGTCTTGGCCACGTGTCTCCCCTGGCCTGGGGTTCACAGCAAGCAGAGAGATCAGCAGAGGCCTCTACATGAGATCCCAGCTGGTACTTGCAACCTGCAAAATGTCATTTAGTTTCCCCAGGGCGTTGTGGCCATGTATTGAGAGCTGGATATGCACACAGCTCCCTTATCCCAGTTCATGCCATAACAATTCCCTTATCCCAGTTCATCCCATAACAGGAAAGGCCCCAAACACTCATTCTGGAACTGGACCAAGGGGCAAAGACATCAGTCATCTATAAACCCACCCTACTTGTATTTATGGGGGAGCTTCTCTGCCCTTGCTGGATCAGACATGACCCCATGAGTGGGGAAAAGTAGACCTGCATAGCCTACTCCTAGACCGGCTTATAGCTGTCAGCCCTAGGGAGAAGGGAGATGGGGAGCACTATCCTCAGATGCCAGCCTGACCCTCAAGGATTATTTCCAACATGTCAGAGCAACCCCCAGGCTGCTATAACTTGTGTCCAGTATCAGGCAGAGAATTGGGAAGCCCTAACTAGCTCTCCCCAAAATCCTTTCTGAGCCATTCCTAGCAAAATCAGAGACTATATTCACACAGGTCATCAAGAGAGACAATGAACCTCCACCTCTGACAGCCTGAATGGGGAATAAACTCCTTAACAATGACATGGGAAGACATTTAGCCTCTCTTCTTTCTTTCAGCTCCTTCACATTGGCCTCAATATAAAGACAACTTGAAAGCCAGTCGAGGCACTTGGGTATCCAGGTTGTACTTTGCACCTCATTAGTGCCCTGTGAGAGCATTTGCAGCTCAAAGCCTTTCCAAGCGGCCGGCAACACCAGCCCTCCCATTAGTTCCCGGTACCCAAATGTTTCCACAAGGACCTTTGGTTTTGACTTTTGTCCTGGTAAATCTCAGAAAGCCTTGAGCAAACCTGAAATAGGGGAGAAAATCCATCACTGAAAACCTAGTCTGGTATTTTACTCATTTTATTTCACGTTGAAACCCATAAAGCTGTAATACAGAAACCTAAAATCCCATTTCCTAACCAAATAAATCCTGCTGTGCTACAGTGACTGATTTAACAGCTAATTAAGTGCTTATTTTAGTTTCTCCCCACTACTTTTTCTTCCTATCTCCAAACTACAGCAAAGCACTCAGCTTTATAAGCAACACAATTGATACTCTATCTTTAAATATATCGGCTTCGCTCTTGGTTCTGATTCAAACAAAGTGCAAGGAAGATCTCGCTGCCTTTTCTTGTTTTTCTCTCCTCCTCTGCCAGCATTGCAACCAGTCCAGGGTGCTTTTCACCCTGGTATTTCATGCAAAAATGTATAGTTAACCTTTAGCAAATATATGGCATCACCTGTGGGTACCGCAGAGTCACACAAAGGGGTGGGATGAGTTGCCTCCCTGGTTTTAAAGATGCGGGTGAAAAATGGAAGCAACTTAGGTGCATAGATAGTAACAGAGCCAGGAAAACAATCCAGTCCTCTGCCGACCTGGTGCCAAGCAAAATGAGCAGGAGCTTTTCAGCTGGCTTTGTGTCAGTCCCAGAGGCCTCTCTGCATGCTGCAACACGAAGGGACATCTCCGTGCAGACGGCCAAACACAAGTCCCGTTACACAGGCAGACAAGGATCTTTGGGTGAATCTGATGAATTTCCCCAACTATTTTAGTTGGTCTAATAAAAGATATCAGGTCCATTACACGTTATTTATACCCTCCACAGGGCTGCCCAGGGAGTAATCAGGACTCATGGTAGAGGTGATCTCTTTTATGAGACCAACTAGATTTTTGCAAAAAAAAAATCTGAATTTCAAGCCCGGTTCCAACCCCTTGCTTGACTTCAGAGAAGCTACTCCAGATTTCTAGCAGCATGAGATCAGAGCTGGCCCAGGCAATTACAAGTTGCCCCCGGTCAGCACACAGCACTGCTGCAGAGAGCAGCGGGAGGCGTACGCGGATACAGGCCAGCATCTAGCCCCGAGCTCTCTGCAGCCCTATCTAATGTGGTACCTGGAGATCAGAAAAGAGGGAGGTAAACACTGTGCTGCCTTCTCTTCCCTTTAAGTCGGTGCTAGGGTTTGCTGTGGGCGCGTGCACGGTGGAGGGACATTAAACAGGAAGAAAGGCATAGCAGCAGCTGTGGGTGACGGGGTGCCTTTCCAGCTCCCTGCACTGGGATTCGACTCCCACCTCTGTGCACGGTGGGGTCAGCATATCACAGCCCTCCCCGTTAACCCGTGACATTCAAAGTGTCTCCGGGACTCATCCGACGCCCAAATAGTGTCGCGGGGAAATGTCAAACCCTCCCCGTAGGCAGCAGTGCCTGCTCCGTGCTCCCCGGGCTTGTGCGGGAGCCAGCTCATCACAGCCCTCCTTTCGAAGCCGCTCGCGCTCCACTGCCTGCTCCTGATTGTTCGTTTAGTTTATTAATAGCTCCTCTCCATGCCAGGACATTTTACCTCGTCTCCTTGAGTACCTTTATCCTCACTAAAACTTCATCTCCCCCACTCGCCCCATTGTTCTTGTCTTTGGCTGAAGCTCAAACAGCTTCCCTGCTCGTTTTCCCTCTACCAATGCATGCGCTTTAATGAGATCCTACCTTACCTGTCCACAGAAAAGGCCTTTTGTGGCTTCTCCAGCCCTTTTGAGATGCCACAGAGTTTTGTTTGGCCTCTGGTGTTCATTGTGCCTTTCTTTAATGCCCCCTTTTTTTTATCTGAGCCCCAAGGAGAGCTTACCTCTAACCTCTGTTTTATGGTGTGGGGAGTCGAGTGAAAAATTCAGCTTTTATTTCATCCACGGGAACCCAAAACACCAGCAGTCTCACTCAATGCCTAAAGAAGGGTGTTTGTGCCTACAAGCCTGCAAAGAACGATTTTTTCCAACTATTTAGTGGATGTAATAAAGGATATCACCTCTACCTAAAGAACCTTGTTTGCCTATGAAAAATTCAAGCACTTTGGGC
>NW_005843112.1:266079-272507 GCF_000455745.1 Alligator sinensis | reverse complement strand
TCAGCAGGACAGAGAGAAGGATTTCGCCTTTGCGAATACAGCAGTATTTGCAGCAGCTCTTAGTAAGGTGCTTGAAGGGTTTCTAATCTAAAATCATTTTTTTCAGTTGCTTGTATTCTGCATTTCAGGGTGGATTTTCCCCACTTCAGGCTGAATTTTTCTAGGTTTCCTCTTGCCCCCAGGATAACAGACAAAAAAAAATCTTTGGGATTTTTGAACAAAAGAAAAGGGTTTACCTCTCAGAACAAAATTCAGTGGCTTGTAGTAGCTGAAGTGCCTGAGGTAGAAACAAGAAAAATCATCTGAGAAATGCCGGGATAGTGCTGGTGAGGATGCCAGCGAAACCTGGACTGAATCTATTAGCATCCTGAATCTGGGTCTCCATGCAGAGGCGATGCAAAATCAGCTATTTAAACAGGCTTGCCATGTTCCCGTGGGAGGTTGGTGATGCTCTCCGGGACATCCTTGATGGCTGCGTCTCTTATGAGCATGCACTAGTTCAGGCCCAGCAGCTCAGTTTTCAAACATGGGGAGATCTTCACCTCATTCACTACAAGGGAGCATCAAAGGTACCCACTTCTGAGATCCTCTGCAGGGATCCCGATTCGTGCAGGGTGAGGCTTTGTAGGGTGATGCTCCTGGTGTAGCCCAGTGCTGGAGACAGGATCTTGGACTAAACCAGCCATTGGTTGGGACTGGTCTTGCTTTGGGCAGGGGGTTGGTCTAGATGGGACCTCAAAATTGGGGCCTGCTAATTCTGTTCTCATGCGGGTTTACCAGAGTGGTGTCACAGATAGGGCCCGATGGAGGCACTAGCTGGACAACTGCTCATGAACTCTAATGTCCTGATGCTTGTACCTCCACATTTTTCTCTGGCTGGGTCTCTTGACCTCCTGACCACTCAGCCCAAGACCCTTCTGTCCATGCTTCAATGCGGTCTGATGGATTAGTTATTCTGAGCTGTGCCACCTCCTTGCCTCTGTGGTACTGATTTACTATGCTCAGCACAGACCATCTAGGGAATTAGGCTCTAAATGGCAATGCCTCCATAATGGCTATCCTCATAGTGCTGCACCATCGCTTAGCACTGGAATAGGAGGCATGGAGGCTCCTTGGCACCAGTTTCCCATGCAGGTACACTCTGGATGCCACGTCCATGCACGCTCTGGATGCCACGTCCACACATGCTCTGGATACCACGTCCATGCATGCTCTGGATGCCACGTCCATGCACACTCTGGATGTCATGTCCATGCACGCTCTGGATGCCATGTCCGTGCATGCTTTGGATGTCACGTCCATGCACGTTCTGGATGCCATGTCCATGCATGCTTTGGATGCCATGTCCATGAATGCTTTGGATGCCACGTCCATGCATGCTCTGGATGCCACGTCCATGCACGCTCTGGATGCCATGTCCACGCATGCTTTGGATGCCATGTCCATACATTATCTGCTGAAGCAATCCATCTGCATTGTGTTAATGCAAATGTTATTGACTCTTAGCGCAGCACCATTCATATGTCTAAGTGGCTGGGCTGAAATCCCTTTGGCAAACATGCCCTGTGGCAGCAGTAATTTGGAGACCCGAAGTCCATGTCCTCTCTGTAACATCTGACCCATCTCAAACTGGTGTCGTGTTGGACTGTGTCAAAGGGTTTCTGTGCCAGTTGGGATGTTGGATGTTGACCAGACTCTCCCTATGCCTGAAGAAGGGCGTTTGTGCCTGAAAGCTTGCAAAGAACTACCTTTCAAATTATTTAGTTGGTCTAATAAAAGATATTACATCTAGTCAATGAGTCATTCCCTCAGCCTCTCTTACTTTTAAATAAGGTCTTTATTAGAGGTAGGAGCTGAGTTGCAGTCACTGCCAAAGGGCCCTCTGGAGTCTGCCCTGCTCTGAAGGAAGGAGGTGGTTTATATCTGTGTCTCCTGTCCCAGGGTCTTTCTGACTGCCCGGGTGATGGGCTGGGTCTTGCTTCTGCTACTTTATAAAACTCTGGTTTCAGCCTGAAGTAGAATAAGCAGCCTGGGTTCTTCCAAAAGCACCACTGCTCCTTCAGGTATTCCTGTTCCTTGTGTGTCTTAGGTATGAATTTGCAGGGCAGCTGCTGGCCCAGGATAGCACTGCACTGGACTTCCCTCTGCAGACCAGTCTATTCCATTATAAAGCAAAACATCTGTATTTCCACCCATGAAAATTATACTCTGGTTTACACCTCCAAATATTACCATTAGGGGATCAATTTGTGCACGGATAGAGGAAAGTGTTCGGTAATAAGAGCAACCAGAAGCATCAGCGGATGGGTTATGTGTGGCCTGCCTTGAGAATATAGGCTTATTTTGCTTTGAAGAATATTTTGAGGATCTAGTTTGGTACCCAGGATTCCCTGCATCTCTGGAAGCTGACTCAATTGCTTCATGAAGTAATCCCTGAATTTGACCTTTGCTTCCGCGTGTGATACAAAGCTTTGATCCTTGCTGGAGTTTCACGCAGCAGGGGCTCGGCGTGGCTCTTCCGGGGTCAGGCTCGGAGGTGAAAGCTGGCAAATATCTTTCAGGGAGGTGTCGAAACCCATCTAGTTGGCTTCTCAGCAATGCATCGACTGTCTAGTCGGCCTTGCCAAATTGACTGCACTTGACCAGGCAAGAACTTTTCTCTCTCACATTCATTTACCTCTCTGCAGGGGTGAAGGGAGAGGAGACAGATGGAAGGACGAGAGCATGCGGAAGTGCCAAGGCTTCTCTTTGTAAATGACAATGAGGGTGTAAAAGAGCTTGCGAGACAGGCCCAAACCCTCATCTCAGCCCCACCTGCTGCAGACCTGTTAGGAAATTCAGATCTGAGCTTGGCGTGTTGGATTTTTCCTGCATGCTGAGAATAAAGACATAAGAATGTTTCTGGGCTTGGACCTGATAGCGATGTTGCCATTGACTTGATTGGGAGGAGCAGGGACCCCATCTCTGGGAGTTCACGCCTAAAATGCAGGCTCCAAAAACAGTTTCCCTAAACTGGCATAGAGAGAAAAATCTTCAGGGTTTCCCCACCCCTCAAATATAAATGTCATGATGGAAAGGATGACGTTTGGTTCCCGGGCAGGCCTGGATAATGAGTGTGTATCAAAGCAACTAGGATAAGAACACATCAATGCACTGCTCTACAACAGTGTTGATCCATAAGTCTGAGGCACTGGGATAAGTAACTTGGCCAAGGTCACCTCAAACAGCAGTGACAGAAGCACTTACACCTTTCAGTCCAGTGCTTTGTGCACTGCCCCTTCTAACTGAGATCATTAGTGCCAGAGATTAGAGCTGGGGCTTTAGAGAGAAAGGAACCGTGTTCTTCCCTCGGGGGTGTCAAGGCCTTCCAAGTGCAAGAGACAATTCCTCTGCTGGCTACGGAGCTATACTAGTGTAGTTAGCAAACCAGACCTCTTGGTAATGCAGTTCAAAGTGTAGCAAGAAACCTTTTTGCCTGCCCCCAGCTCAAACGTGAAGCTCCTCCATATGGCAAAAGCCCCTTTTGGAGTAGTTGCCCCCTTTTGGACATGCTTTCTCTTTTCTACCTTTTCTTCCTTCCTCTCTCTCTTTTTCTTTTCTTTTATTATTATTGTTTTTATATAAAGTGTACTTGTAGTGAAAATAGAGCTTGTAGATGCTTTTACAAATGTACTTTAAGTTTAAAAGTAAGTTGTACCATGTAACAATGTTAGCAAGGGCAGGAATCTCTGTATGGAGCGGGTCCCTGAATGAATCATGGTTGATTGTGTAACATGGTAGCTAGTCTGGATAAGCAAGTTAATGAGCAGCAATTAACACCTACAAAACTACAGACCAAGATGAGGAAAGAATCAACACAGACCCAGGAACTCCCTGAAACTTCACTGTTAAAGGTATGGAAGTCCCGGTTTGAACTAATCAATGCTGGAAAAAGACCCTTGGGGCTGAAATACCCCCTGATCAACCACATCCAGCTCTGTATTCATCACAGCAGTGAATCAAAATTCATCAATGGACTCCCGAGACTGCATGTACCTGCGGACGTGACCCCTGGGGCTGACAGCTGCCATCCAGCAGCTACCAAGAGGGATGTCCCTCGAGGTCAGCAACCTCTGGATTGGGTAAGCCTGAGAATTGGGGAGTCACCAAAGTCTGCCAGAGAGGGATAAAAGGCAGCGAAGAATGACCCCCAATGGCGCCCTCTTTGACCTGACCAGCACCCTGCTGTCCAGCCAGAAGGACCAGCTGGCGGCCCCCTTTTGCAGCAGCATCACACTGAAAGAAGCCTCAACTGGCCATCGATGGTGGACTCCAGCGCTTGGTGATAGGTATATCTTGACACCGGTGCTTAGTGTTCTTAGCTAGCTACTGTGAGTGTGTGTGTGTGTGTGTGAATGAGGGGATCAGCACCAAGGTTTATGGTCTGACTTTTGCAGCCGTCCAATAAACTAGAATTTTATGATGATCCTGTGAGTTGGTCCTTTGTAGCCAACAAAAGCACTAAAGTACACAGCTGTACAGTGAGGCTCCTAGAGATATGGAAGTGCTGCTATACCTTGCTTTTCACAATTCAGCATAATAATAGTGACCTATACAGGAGGGTTTTTATTTGTATTAATAGCATGATAGAAAATGAGGTCTGGAAGGGACCTCAGGAGGTCACACCTAGTCCAACTCCCTGCTTAAAGCAGGGCCAGCCCCAACTACAGCATCCCAGACAAGGCTTTGTCTACCTGAGTTTTCAAAACCTCCAAGGATGGAGACTCCACCACCTCTCTGGGGAGCCTGTTCCAGCACTTCACCACCCTCCTCGTGAGAAAGTTTATCCTAATATCCAACCTCAACTTCCCTTGCTGCAGTTTGAGCCCATTGCTCCTTGTCCTGTCGTCTGCCCCCACTGAGAACAGCCCAGCTCCATCCTCTTTGCAGCCCCCCTGCAGGGAGGTGAAGGCTGCTATTCAATCCCCCTTGGTCTTCTTTTCTGCAGACTAAATAAGCCCATTTCCCTCAGTCCCTCCTCACATGTCATGTGCCCCAGCCCCCCAACCATTTTCATTGTCCTCTTCTGGACTGTCTCCAACTTGTTCACATTGGGTGTGTCTACATGTGTGCTTTAATGTGCATTAGCTTATTTTAATGTGCATTAAAATGTCACAAAAATGCTCTTTAGCTAATGCATGTTAAAATAGGCTTATGTGCATTTTTCTAGTACCTCATAATGGAGGTACTAGATTTAATGCACATTACCTAAAGCACATTAATGAACATGTAGACACGGCTATCCTCTCTATAGTGGGGGGTCCACAACTGGACACAGCACTCCAGATGTGGCCTCAGCAGTGCTGAATCGAGGGGAAGAATCACTTCCCTCGATCTGCTGGCAACGCTCCTACTAATGCAGTATTACCTGGTGCACCTTAAGGAAAGATGCAAAACAATTTAAAGTAACTTTCAGTTGCATATAATTTCATGGTCTCTGCAAAGCACTTTACAACATTTGTAACATTAAGTTAGTGCTTATGTCCCAATGAGTTCAGTGGGACTTAAGCTTATGCATAAAATTAAACAGGTACTTAACTGAGTATGGATGGACTTAAATACATGCAGCTACAGCTCAGCAGGCACATATTGGCTTTGGTGGATTGGGGAGTATGTAAATAAGAATACGTTTAATCCTAGAAAGTGTGGACCAAATCTGTATAATTGTATTCACTTTAATGGAGTTACACTAGAAGTTTGATGAGGATGGTTATGGAGTGTTTATTATCCTAACGTTAAGAAGAAATAGCTCATGATGGTTAACAAGAGAATTTCACTGCTTTATGACCCAGGAGCCACATTTTGTACCGGAGATTAGAACCCAAAATGGCCAAATTATAATCAATGACTAATTGGCTCCTGTTTGTGCATTCTTAGCTTGAGGCCCCTGAGCTCACTATAAACAGGCTAAAATGCTCCTTCCTGGAGAAGTCTAATGCTGTTTCTCAAGCATCGTTGTATTAACATAAGGAACTTGTTCAGGTTACTCTCTGTGATTTACCCACCTATTTCTCCATTTTATGACAGGGGAAAATGAAGGTATCCCATCCCTTATTTGTAATTACTACACTAGTTGGGCCCCAAGGCAAAACACCTAGTTACAAGTCTGTTTCTTCCTCCTTTCCCTTTGTCACAATAAACCAGTAATTGCCAGTTTCCAGGGTGCAGAGGACTTCTTCAATATGCAGAAATTACTGTAACAATAACATCAATAGGAGGAAGCTCAAGCCCATTTTTTTTCCATTGAAAAAACATTTGTTCTTTTAGAGAAACAAAATAATTGATAGGTGCCGGAGGTCAGCTGTGCTCTCTTATTTAGTGCATCGTTTCGCCTTTTTGAGTCCAGCCCAGGTAGGAATAAAACTTGCACTGCCACTAACTCTCTTTCC
>NW_005843112.1:220385-266049 GCF_000455745.1 Alligator sinensis | reverse complement strand
GTTCTCTCCTTCCCGGGGGGGGGGCTCCCGGCGTTTTTAGCCATACCCATTTCCCACTCAGTGGAAAGCTCCCATTGAATACAGTGGATGTTGAGTTTGGCCCCAAAGTCACGACTCTGTTGGTGTCCTTAGAGTGACTAAGGGATGACAGGGTTGTGGACCTGAATTCTCCACTTAGTGCTACCTGTAACTTGTCTAGTTTGCAGCTGAAGACAGGACTTCAACGGAGCCACAGTTTTTTCATGCTTGCTGAAGCTCTGGTTTTTAAATGTCCATCTTTCCTGAGTAGAGTATCTCTCTGTGTAGCTCCTCTACAACCAATTGGGCAGTTAACAACTTAAGGCTAGGCTAAGTGACATGGCATGGAGGACAGCAAGAGAAGAAGGGGAAGCAGCACATTCGTATGTGCTAGATGTCCAGTTAATTAAAAAAAAAACCCCAACAATCCTACTTTGAGGAGCCACAGCTGGAACCTCCCTAGAACCACCCCCTGGAGTAGGTGACTTCTTACTACTTCCTGTGACTGCTGCTACTGACTTCCCATCACCAAAATCACAGCCACCACTGGCATGAATTGGCCCAGTTTCTGGTAGTCCTATCAGGGAAGTCAATGGAATAATGGGGAAAGGAGAAGGGATTTCCTACTCACTTGCAGAAAGCAATCCTGAAGAATAAAACGAGAGTAGATTAGCAGTTTAGAAGGAAAATACAGGGGACAAGAAGCTAAAGAAGAGCCAGCAGTGTGCCCTTGTTGCCCAGAAGGTGAACGGCATCCCGGGCTGCATTGGGAGAAGCGTCGCCAGCAGATCGAGGGCAGCGATTCTTCCCCTCTATTCAGCACTGGGGAGGCCACATCTGGAGTGCTGTGTCCAGTTGTGGGCCCCCCACTGCAGAAAGGATAGCCGTGTCTACATGTTCATTAATGTGCTTTAGGTAATGTGCATTAAATCTAGTGCCTCCATTATGAAAGCCACTACAGAAAGGATGTGGACACATTGGAGAGAGTCCAGCAGAGGGGAATGAAAATGGTCAGTGGACTGGGGCTCATGACTGGTGAGGAGAGGCTGATGGAATTGGGCTTATTTAGTCTGCAGAAGAGAAGACCAAGGGGGATTGAATAGCAGCCTTCACCTGCCTGCAGGAGGGCTGCAAAGAGGATGGAGCTGGGCTGTTCTCAGTGGGGGCAGATGACAGGACAAGGAGCAATGGGCTCCAGCTGCAGCAAGGTTTAGGTTGGATATTAGGAAAACTTTCTCAATGGGAGGGTAGTAAAGCACTGGAACAGATTACCCAGAGAGGTGGTGGCAGTCTCCATCCTTGAAGGTTTTTAAGACCCAGGTAGACAAAGCCTTGCCTGGGATGATGTAGTTGGGGCTGGTCCTGCTTGGAGCAGGGGGTTGGACTGGATGCAACCTCCTGAGGTCCCTTCAACCCTCATTTTATATGATTTTATGATTGTAAGGAGGGAGTCATTCCCAGCGTGGCTGTATTTGGATTTAGTGAGAATCATCACAACTTTGGGGCCCTTGATCAGCAGCTAAGCCAAGCAAGGGAGCTGCCTCCCCATCTAGTCCCTAGAATATATTGGAACCCAAATAATGCTGGTGTTTCTTTCTCCTCTTAGCTATTGGGAAGGCAATGTTATTGCTGAGACTTAGAGACTTTATCCAGCTATGGAGCGGCAATCAATGACCTGCTTCTGCCATCACTGTGGTACACTTTTCTGGGCACTTATTATGCTATAAATAGCTAGGCTGATCATTCACTGAGCATGGAAAACACCAATCCTGAAGAATGCCTCGCCTTACAAATGATGAATGCATTATGCATAGAGATGGTTATTTATTTATTCCAGTGCAAAGTTCTAGGTGTCCTGAAAAAAAATATGAATAAGAGATTTTTTAAACTTAGAAATACAGAAGTAGATCACACAATAGCTAGAAAGCAGTACAAAATCTCTACCTGACAGCTTCCAGTAGCTGCTCATGCCCCAAACCTTCCTAAATGCCTGGCAGGTAAAATGGGATGCACAGCACACTTTAATATTCAACAATGTCAGAATATTTGGGACCAAAATGGTTGGACTGAGTCCCACTGTGGAGAGCTGGGTCTAAGCCAGCAGGATGGGATGCAGAACAAGGTGCTTTCTAAGCAGCTATCTCCTAAGGCATTTTTGTCCCAAGCAGGACTGCACCAGGGAGCTAAAAGCTGATGGTACACCCATATCATGTGTTCAGAGGGAGGTATACCGCGTACCACCTGATTTGCTGCTTTCTGCATCCTCACTGACTCTGGGGGGGCTGCACCGTAGCTGGTTGGAGCAGCGCCGACAGGGATGTGGAGTCACAAAGACAGCTGTGAAGTTAGGAAACAACTTTTGCAACTCCCTAGCTGGATGTGGTGGAGAAGCCACACTGATCCAGGCTGCTATCAGTGGCATCTGGGGGGTCTAACTGCCTCCACTTATTGTGCACCTGAGTGAAGAATGATACAGGCAGGACCTCAGGTGATATCATTTTGAGCCTATCCTCTGGTTGTTTCACCCAATAATATCCTTTAGTGTCTCTGGACTGAGACTCAAGCAGCCCTGTCCTTACAGAGTTGTTGACCTTGCCCACACACATGAGACCTTTTAGAGATATTTAGTGCCACAAGGTGCAGAGGGGTGCCCAGGAGGCTTTGCAAAAGTGCCAGTCTTCCATGCTCAGTGCTGTATGGGACTACAGCAGGAGAAAGCCCCTGTCACAGAGAAGTTATAATGCTGAGTGCCAGATGGGTTTAGGGACCTTAGAGCAAGGGATGCATCTGCACCAGGGTTACGAGCTGCTCCAGGGTGCATTGTCCCTGGGTTTGGAGGCAGGTCGTGACTCAATGTGCATACTCCAAACCTGTCCCCAGTCCCTGGAGGCTGCTCTCAGGCAGAGACCAAGGTCATGGGGCAAACTGCAAAGGGATGCCTTGGCGTGGCTTGGCAGCATACTCATATATCCATGGCTCCATACTCAGCTCTTGTAGCAAAGCCAGTGCTGAAGTGCAGATGCTTGAGCCAGAGAGAACACAGGAGAAAGGAAGGGTCTGAATGTTGATTAACTGGAGTATTAATTGTGGTGGGCTTGCCTATCTTCACCCGGTTCCTTGGGCTAAGAGAATTGCCAAAGCAATTGGTGGGTCGAACCCACCTATCAGAGACCAGGAGAGGAGGAGCCTTGAGAGGAACCTCTATGTCGGGGCGAGGAGCGGACCTAATTGAAGACTGTGCTCCACCTCCCTCCGATTGGCCAGTCTTCAATCTTGGGGCAGAGTCCCAAAAGGGTATATAAGGAGCTGTGTGCCCAGCATGTGGGGGGAGACAACGAGGGACGGAGAAGAAAGAAGAAGCCGGGGCTGAGGAATAGTTGGGGAAGAGCTGCCCATTTGCTTGAAGAGCCCAAAGACTCTGCTGTCAGATGGGAGCAGCAAGCGGCCGTGTCCCCAACCCCTCGCTGCGAGAGAGCACGGCGAGCCGGTGCAGGCGTCGCTGCACAGGGGGGTCTGAGAGGGACCGGGACCTTGGGTCTCCAATCCCGGCATGAGGCCAGCATGGTGCAGATGCTGCTGCACGGTGTCATCATCGGGCTGAAGGCCCTTGGAGGGGGCAGGGGACAGGGGGTGGCTCAGGTCCCATTCCCTGCTGGCTGGGTGAGGGCCCGTGGGCAGCGCAGGCTCTGCAGTGCGGCAGGCTTGTACTTATGCCCAGGACCTGGGCACGCATCAGGCGACCCCGGCCCTGGGCATGCATCAGGCGACCCTTCTCTGCTGAGAAGACCAAGCCACCCGGGCATGTGAACAAGCCCCGTGGGGACTGAGACAGAGCACCCGCTGTAGGAGCCGCTTTCCTAGCTGAGGACGAAACACCCTTGCGGGACCCGTACTCCCGAGCTCTCAGTCCAGGGGTTTCCCACCAGGGAGGGACACAGTGGATAGCCCCATCAGAGCGGGTTTAGGCTAGAGACAGAGAGACTCCTCTAGAGGAGGGGGGATTTGGGATTACCACATCTTACATTTTGGAGTGTTTATTAATTGCTTGCTGCATCTTATACTTTGGAGTGTTTATGAATTGTTTGCTATGTCTTATATTTTGGAGTATTTATTACTTGCTTGTTGTGCTTTCTATTCTGGAGAGTTTATTAGCTGCTTATTGTGCTTTACATTTCGGGGGCGCTTACCCATCAATTGCTGGGACACACTTACCCTCTGAGGATCCGTGGGCGAGGTTTCTCTCGTGGGTCTTGGGGACTGCTGTACTTACCTGTTCTGCTATTTGTTCACTTGAATATATTATATGTAAATATTTATCTTTATCACCCATTTGGTTTATTCCATCCCCTCCCCTTTATTCTGCATCTGAATAAATCATGTATATAGTTAAGATATCGTGTCCTGGTCTTCCTTTATAGAGACACCGGAGAAGGGGAAGCTGTAAGCAAGCTGCAGTTTCCATTTCCAGCCCTGCAGACCATCCCCTTCTATTGGAAGCACCCCAGTTACATAATTATTTTCTGTATATCATTATAGTCACAGCCCTCAGTCTCCTAATACATTTACTAATGAGGATCGCTACTCCTAATTTTGCAGGTGAGGAGCTGAGCCCCACGAGAAACGGATGGGTTGTCTGCAGCTTCGTGTCTGCATTCCCTGGTCTCGTGCCTGTGGGCTGAAGCACGTGGGCTGGGCACGTTCAGGGGTCTCCCTCCTTGGGCACGCTGAGTACACGCTGAGTATGCACAGTCTGTACCCCAAGAGACTTGCTCACAACTACACAGGATCTGTGGCAGACCCAGGGATACCAAGGGTGCTCAACCCATGCCCACAGGCCAGATCCAGCCTGCAGAGCCATCTTCAGCCTGCACAGGGGTCTGAACATTGGACAGCAGGGGAGTGGTGGCAGTGTTCATTGCCATTTCCCTGCTGCCAAATTCCCAGTCCCATGGGGACCCCCGCCAGCTGGATGGCATGGCCCCGCATGCTAGATTGGGCTGAAGGGGCTGGGACGGCGCAAGGCAGGATCTGGGCACACAGGGCCCACTCCAGGCAATGCAAGGTGGGATCCAGGTACACAGGGCCCAACTGGGGTGTTGACCCCAAGGATCCAGCCAGGGGACTCAGTGCGACCAAAAGGTTGAGCACCACTGCAGGGGTACAATCCCGATTTCCTGACCCCGACCACAGTCTTAAAATGTGTTTCCAGCCTCACATCCTCCTCCACCCCACAAATGCCCGTAACATTTCCCCTGCTCGCAGGACTGGAACAAGCATCGCGCTCTCACAATGCTACAACTGTGGAGAGGCTCGTAATTACGGTTCAGTGTCAGCATGCTGCACTTTCGAGTCAGCGCTGGATGTTTAACAAGACAGATCACAGTCGAACGGCCCTGGCAGCTGAAAGCTGTTGACAGTGGTTAGCACCTGGGGGGCTCACTCCCCTCTCTTGCTCCCTGTATCTCTCTAACCATCCCTTGGAAGCTTTGAACCTGGCAGCACCATTCAAAAGCTGGATTATTCCCGATAGAGAAAGCAAGAGCATTTTTCTAGGTGAATAAAAAGGGATAGGCATTCATGGGATTCAGCAATTACACAAACTCTGTGCTGAAGAACGTGCCGACTGGGTTTGCTCCTAGCATTTCACAGCATCCCAGATCACCTTCCATCCAGACAACTGAGGGGTTGACACAGGTCTCTTCAATGGAAAAGGTCCCCTCTTTCATGTGCATTCACATCAAGTCAGTCCTGAAGCCACTGCAACTATTGGGGCACCTGAGATGCTGTGCATCTTTGGTGATTTTCTGGGCAAAGTGACCTGGTGGTGCCCATCTCCTTTCCAGGTATGGATGGCAGTGGCTTGCAGGGAGCTCATCCATCCTTTGACAGGTCTTGTTTTTAGTCCTGCTGGGTGTCCACACACCCTCCTCACCCTGGCTAGCCCAGGCGGGGGTGCCGGTTTAGTTGTGGACAACCCGACTATGGAACAGGCCGTTCTGGTTTACATGGGACCAGATAGCAGACCAAGAGAGGCCTGGCTTGATGGGAGCCATGTGCAGAAAGCAATTAAAAAGCAAAACAAGTGATGTAGTAAAGTACCTTTGCAGTAGCGATTTTTATGCAACACCAAAGCGACGTGGTCTTAGACTCTCTGCAGTTCAGAGGGGGCAGGTTGAAGAGGTTGAGGTGACCACAGCCCCTACTCTAAAGTGGTACATGGTAGGTCAGACTGCAAGGCTGGCAGTCATCAATATGCTCAAGACAGTATACCCTCCGGCTGCCATTTGGACCTGATGGAGGTTATTTTTAATCCCTATGGAGAACAGATGTGACAAATGGAAAGCCCAAATGGAGAAGCTTTTACCTGTGCCTTTGTGGGAAGGTGCCGAAAGCATGTGAAGCTAGAACGGCAGCTGGTGGGTGGATGTGCTTAGTTTTCCCTTGCATGTAATGGCTTACTGGAGACCTTCTTTTGCTTGAATGTTATTGCCAGTGCTTATTACTTTCATTGCACCAGCCTCTGTCAAGATTGGGGTCCAGTCCAATTATGCTAGCTGCTGTTTACTCTCATTGTAACAGACACTGCCAGCCCCCAAAAGCGTCCAGCCTAAGCAGACTTGGCAGGCAGTATGTCATCGCTGCTATGTGGACTGGAAATCAGGGGAATAAATAACTTAGCCAAGGGAGTCGTTGGCAAAGCTGGGAATTGAACCCAAAGCTTGTAGATCCCAGGGCAGTTTCTTAGCTCCTAACATGCCTCGCTCTATGGCCCTGATCTGAATTCAGCTGAAGTCTTTCCATTGGCCTCAGTCAACTTTGGATCAGGCCCTTTGGTGCTGTCATCGCTGCTCTCCCTGTTTCTCTGCACTCCCTAGCCACGTGGACCCAGTGCATTTGCTGTACTCCAAAGTGATGCCCTAAAGCACCCTGCATTACTCTCAGTGGGCTACCTCCAAAACCAGAAGCAGTGTAGATTAACCCACGCAGCACCACAGACAGGCAGGCCAATTAGCATGGAGGGTCGCTAATTGGCACAGTCACTCAGGGGCACTAATCAGTGGGCTTCAAGTACAGCTATATTGCTAGGGGTGGACGGCATGGGAGCTCCTCTGCAAGACGGGAAGTTTGCTTTGTAGCCACAACCACTGTCGCTGGACCCAAGAACGGGGGGAGAAAAAAAATCTGTGAATACGTATTTTTTAGTTTTAAATCAAAGAACCAAACCTAAGCGATGAGCCTGGAGAGGGCAAAAAAGCCATGATAGAAAATCCTTGGGAGGACAGATTCAAAGCCAAGGGCCTTGTGCATACAACCCCAGCCCTGAATTACAAATCAATCCCTTCCTCTGGCCTGGATGGTGCGTGAGCTGTGAGAGCAAAACCTGAACCGTGCGGAGGGAGCCCATCAATCTGGCAGTCAAGCAAGCAGCCTGTGTCCTGACAGGCCTTTAATCATTGCTGGAGGTGGGAGTGGTCTGGCCAAGGAGGGCACGCATTCACACACGGACACAGCCGACTACCCACTGCAACCTGCCGCGCCTGTGCTACTTCAGGAAAGGTTAATACATGCCGGGTGGGATTTAATTGCATTTTACCTGCCCAGAGAGAACTAAATACCCTTCAGCTGGCTCAGGAAGAGAGGTTCATTGCCTTGATTTTCTTTTGCCTTTTGGCTTTAAAGGGAACCTGCCCTTTGATCAAACTGTGGATGCAGCCCTAGAAGTGTCATTTCAGTGCAATGTCCTAGATACTTGGAAGCATGCAAGACTGCCTCGCGCTGCTCTATTAGCAATGAATTGAAATAAAGTCCTGTTCAGCACTATCCTATAACAAAGGCATTTGCCCTCATGGTAAGTGTTATTAATAACAGAAATCGTAAGGCTAATAGGGGGTCGCGCATGCATTTGTGTGCACACAACGGCTTCGCAGTTCAGTGAATCTGAATTCAAGCTGCACGGCAAGGTGAAGGCCTTGCTGTCGGGATGCAATGCGGTGACAGTAAGAAGCAGCTTTGTGCCTTAAGCGTAACCGAAGCGCAGTGGCAAGCAGTAAAGTTGGCAGGGCACAGACAGGTGGTAGGAAAGGGGAAGGCTGAATAGGGAAAGGGTTGGGTTTTTATTTTTTGGCATCCGCACTTTGCAAATCCTGGTGTTCGCTTGTCTCGGGAGCAGAACTGTAATGTTTCGTCTAGAGGTCATGGGCATAGGACATCGCCCCACAATGAGGTGAGGGGACGGTGCATAATGCTCTTGGAAATCAGGAAGGACCCCTACCGCTTGCAGCAATTGGGCCATTCTGCATGTACCCAACCCATTGTATTTAGTTTCAGTTTGTCCTGATGTAACTTGCCAGATGTGGAGGGGTTAATACCTTTTAATGACTTTCTCTTCTCACCCAGCGGCACAGCTAACACCTCCCAGCTTTCTGATAGCTCCTCTTAGTGTGTAAGTGAACTTCAAACCCAGCAAGAGACGGGGAAACAAAAGAGACTTCCTTTTTTTGTTTAGACAAATGGTCCTTTTTAGTCCATCAGCAGGGAAATGATGACCTTTCCCCATCCCAAGAAGAATGCATTTTGATTTATTAAATGAGATTAGGAAGAGAGGGTAGTGCTGAGATGCTTGTTATTTATAGAAGCACCCTGGGTGGGGAGGAGAGAAAGACCATGAGATGAATGCAATATTATCTATGACCTCAAAAGATCCAATAGTATATGCAAAGCATCTTATTGGCACAGAAATACCTCGCTGGCTCTGCGTGCTCCCTGGCTGTTTAATTGCAGCAGTTCAATGTGTTTGAGAATATGGATTCAGCCGATGTCAGAGAGGCACGGAGTTAGCAAATTAATACACATCATGGTAACGGGCGTTATGTCTAATTGGGTTTTCACAGTTGAGGGAAGCAGATGGACTCCTTTCGATTCGAGAATCACAGCCCTTGTCGGAGCGGCCAAGCATAACCCACATGTGCGTACAGTAGCAACCTGAATTTCTTTAGTCTCAAGATGGGAGAGAAGCAGCAGGGAGGAGATGCAGGTTTTTTCTTGGATCCTTTGTGCCTCTGAACATGTTCGAGCAGTGCAGGGTAGCACCGGAAAGGTCATCGAGCTAAGTCTCCAACTCCCACCTGTAACCATGCCATGTTGTTTCGTGTTCCCAACTGAGATGCATTTCCACAGCCTCATTCCTTTGATGGATAAAAACCTTGCAATTCCCAGATAAAATGTATTCAGAGCCCTTGTATCCCCATTTGTTCCTAAGCCAGTCTTTGCCATCGACTCCATCTCTGTGGGAAATGCTGCCATGCTTCCTAGCCCGGATGCATCCTAGCCCTGCATTTGCACTTCTCACATCAGTGGTTCATAATCATTTTGTCATTGACCCAGAGCCTTCTCTTTCCCTGCCATTTCCAGTCAAGGAGCATAACCTGCTCTACAAAATCTTACTGGTACCAAAATGTCTCATTCTGTATTTGGTGTTACTCCAGTTCATCCCCTTTCTTTACTCCTATTCCTCAAGGCCATCCACATCTTCCTCTAGGATATTCAGATCCTCCTCCGTATTATTGATACCTCCCAACTTGGCATCATCAACAAATGTCATTAGCTCCCTCCTGTTTTTGTGCCATTGTCCTTAATACAGCTATTAAATACGATCAGTGCCAAAGCTGATCCTTGAGGAACTTGACTGGCCACCTCCTCCACCCTGGTAGTTGCCCTTTCAGAGCAACCTATCATCATTGCAGAGGGTCAAGTACCGGTTTTTGGAAGGGGTGTGATAGCTATGGGTATACTCAGGGTCTACCCCTGAGGCTGTGTCCAGTGTTTTCATTAAGGATAAGCTGTTTAACAGTTGGTATGTACACACACGGTCTAGGAGCAAGCAGAGCTCAAAGAAGAAAGGCTATAAACGGGGTTGATGAGAGCACCCCAGTAGACTCAGCTGAACGGAGTTGCACGAAGAGGTGTCTGATGGGAATTGTGTCTCAAATCCGATGTAATCGGTACCTGGATTGCAAACTCCCCATCAAACCTTCAGACATCACATTTTGAGATAATTGAAATCTGAGATAGACTAGGCATCATATTCTGAGATAATTGAAATCCAGACCCGAACACCGGACTCATCTGTAGTCACACTTGTTTCTTAGTGTATCTTTAAAGAGACGGAAGTCTGACCTGGCCCGGGGTCTGGGTTTTTCACCTGTAGTGTGGTTACTTTACCTAGGCAAATATTTCCTTCGGAGAGTCTCACCTCTGCCTGGAGTCTCTGAGTTCACATATGGCTTGGGACAAGCTTTCCACTGGTACGAAATTATTCAGGCTGAAATAGCGTAAAAATAGAAGGAGATTAGACAGTTTTAAAGGCAGCTGGAAATTTGAACTCCATTTTCTTATTTATTACCAAATAGGGAACAAAATTACAGGTGCTTTACGGCATTGTTCTATAAATATTGGCTAAAGTATTGCTGTATGAGGAAGCATGTAAGTTATTACTTAGTCCTCTAAAGGCAGAAAGGGGGAATCTTTCATTTATTCCATTGTATCATTGGTGTCGTAAAAGCCATATATTCCGGGAAGAAGAGACGTTTTGTGGGTAATTTACAGTATTTGTGCCTCGTGTCCCAAGGGCTGTATTGCAAGGATAAAATGCCAGGTAATGCTTTCCATCTTCATTTACTTAGTATCATCCCCGCATCCTTATTTGAGGTGGTCTTCAAAGCAACCGTTGCACCAGTCTGGCTTCCCATGGAGTGTGTGAATGGCATCACTTGCAACAAGGGATGGATTCGGCGACCACCCGGGATCTTTTCCAGCCATAGCAGCAAGAAGAGACAATGACAGGAGAGGGTGCTGGCTTGCATTGGATGCACCTCCTGACATCAAGACCCGCAAAGGAGAACGATTCCAGTCTTCCACATGCAGTGCCCAACTTGTAGATACCTACCATGGATTGCATCAGAAGGCTTTTTCCTGGAGCAGCCCCTTCCTGGAGTTGAACTAGCAATGGAGGATGATATCTCATTTGTTATCTGCATCTCTCACAGCAGGAAAGGAAGGAAGCGACTTCAGGTGCTTCCCGTTACGGATGCCCCACGTGAGACCTGTTCGTCAGCAGACGGATGCTCGGTGCTTTGTGGAATCGAGCCCCGCTGAAGTATCCCATGATGTGTTCCCACACAATCACTGCTTACGGTTGAAGTGATAATGGCCTTAATGTCATGACTGCCCTGGGTAGAGCTGCAAGCCTCTAAGCAACAGAAGAAAAGCTAGGCTGTTCTCAGTGGGGGCAGACAACAGGACAAGGAGCAATGGGCTCAAGCTGCACCAAGGGAAGTTGAGGTTGGATATTAGGAACAACTTTCTCATGAGAAGGGTAGTAAAGCACTGGAACAGGCTCCCCAGAGAGGTGGTGGACTCTCCATCCTTGGAGGTGTTTAAGACCCAGGTAGACAAAGCCTTGGCTGGGATGATGTAGTTGGGGCTGGTCCTGCTTGGAGCAGGGGTTGGACTGGATGCAACCTCTTGAGCCTTCAATTTCTATGAATCTATTTTCAGTCCCCTGAGCCAGTTACCTGGTGAACGTGCTTTGACTGAGGTCCCCTTGTGATGGTAGGGGACAGGGCTAGGAGCAATGGCCTCGAGCTTCAGCAGAGGAAATTGAGGTTGGCGACTAAGAGGAACTCCCTGACTGTGAGCGTCTAGAGGGCCTAGAGAAATTGTTGAGCTGCATCCTTGGAAGTTTTCAAGAGCAAGTTTGACAGACTCTTGACTGGGATGGTTTAGTCAGGGATGATTCTGCCTTCAGCCTTAGATGACCTTGTGAGCTCCCTTCCAAACCTACTTTCCTATGATCCTATGTATTGTCATGTGTGTAGTACAGCCATGCTCACTGGTGTCCTAGAATGGGCCAAGCAAGGAAAAGGCTGGAAAGTCCTCCCATGTTATCACTCATTGCAGGTGTTAACCTGGCTTGTGCAAGGGATCAAAGTGAGCCAGCTAATTATACAAATATGGCTTTCACCACCTCTACTCTCTTTCCTTCTGTTAATGAGCTGCTGTGTTGACACTGCTGTGCTTGTTGTGACAAATGCCATCGTGTGCGCCGCCAGGATGGTTAGCAAGACCCTGCATGGCAGGTACATCAGTGCCCTGAAATGTCAACTACCACTTCTTTAGTCTCAAGATGGGAGAGAAGCAGCAGGGAGGAGATGCAGGATTTTTCTTGGATCCTTTGTGCCTCTGAACATATTAGAGCAGCGCAGGGTAGCACCGGAAAGGTCATCGAGCTTAGTCCCCAACTCCCACCTGTAACCATGCCATGTTGTTTCTTGTTCCCAACTGAGATGCATTTCCACAGGCTCCTTCCTTGATGGATGAAAAACTTCTAATTCTGAGACAAAATGTATTCAGAGCCTTTTTACCTCCCATTTGTTCCTAAGCCAGTCTTTGCCATCGGCTCCGTCTCTGCTGGAAATGCTGCAATGGATGCATCCTAGCCCTGCATTTGCATTTCTCACATTGGTGGTTCATAATCATTTGTCGTTGACCCAGAGCCTTCTCTTTCGACCCTTCTCTTCCCCTGCCATTTCCAGTCAAGGAGCATAACCTGCTCTACAAAATCTTACTGGTACCAAAATGTCTCATTCTGTATTTGGTGTTACTCCAGTTCATCCCCTTTCTTTACTCCTATTCCTCAAGGTCATCCCAATCTTCCTCTTCCAGGACTCTTTATGTGAGTTGATTTTACTTGTTCAGAGCAAGGATGGCAGGATCATGCCTGATATCTGTGTGACATTTCCCACCCCATGGATCTCCCCTGTAAACTTCCCACTGCTCTCCTGCTACTGAAATGCGTCTGCCTCTGGGGGGGAACATGGTAGATGTTTGAAGCCACATAGCCACACTGCAAGAGAACCAAAATCCTATATCAACTGGGAATGATTATAGCGAGTTTGGGTAGGTTACATGCTGTTACTCAAATTGGAATATGGTCAGACTAGAGGAGAAACCCCATATCTCTTGGCAATGATATGCACAAACTTTAGTGATCATAAACATGGGCAAGCCTTCATTTTGCCTCTTATCTCAGTAGCACAAAGGTTTGGCTTGGGAGTGAAAATCCCATTCTCCTGCTCACGTGCAGAAATGCATCAAATCCAGTCGACAACACCTGAAAGTTTCCCCTGTGGTGAACGTGTCATTAGGACAGATGGTGCCAGCTCCCTTGAGGTTAAAAAAAAATCATTAAGATGGGCTCCGCACACTCCTTTCATGGATGGATGTCATTTCACGATTGAGTTCTCAGAGATTTGTCATTCCCTGCCCCACAGTTAAAAGTTCACATCTCCTAAGGCAGTTAATATGAAAATCAAGTGTGTGTGACCATGTCTTTAACTGGGCCTGTAGCAAACTGGGAACATCTGCCCATTTGCCGGCCTCTGCTTGTAGCATCGTCCTTATCATTATTTCACAGCAGGCCTGAAAAAGTGCTGCTCAACAGACCCTTGTGCTGTTGGCTTGCAGCGGTGCTGGGCACCCCGAACTCTACAAGGGCCGTGCATGGTATTTAGGTGCCTGCATATGGAGCGAGGTGCCTAAATTCATGCACCTATATCTGAAAAGGTTAGGGTATGTTTGCATATATTTCGGACATGATGTTATCACTCCTCTATCTCCAGTGCCAGGTGCACAGGTGTCCTGGTCGCTCCTGATCCAGTGTAAGTAGCAAACAGACATTCACGATATCAGCATTGCAGCATATTAATATCCCGGCTTTATCCTTCCAGCTGTTGAAGAGAGCAGGTGCTTTTGCAGTGAAAGCAATGAATTGGGTCTTAACACATTGGGGCTCAGTTCCTGGCTTTGCCACAGACTTCCTGCATGGTTGTGGATGGGGTTTTTGGTGCTTCAGTGCCCCAATTGTAACATGTGGATACTCGCATATTTTCCAGGCTACAACATGCTCCTGAGTAAAATATACATCTTGTCTTTGGATATCAAGAAAGATCTGTTTTTCTTCATTTGGCTTCTCAAAGTCAGCAAATAGCTGATTTTCCAAGCCAGCCAAGGCAGCAAATAGCTGATATCCAACGTCAGCAAATGCAGCAGGTGCAGCTTTAATTTCACGTGGCTCTGACACAGGCTTAAGTGGCAGAAACTGCTCTTGCCATATTTCCTCAATGATAATGCACACACTAATTTACAGCAGATATATTTTGGAAAAAAAGGTGTGGGTTGTATGTAAGAAAATGTGGTAATAGGCTTGTACCCATTTATATACCCTATAAGCTCCCGCGGCACCAATACTGCCCCGCTGTGTCTCTATATAACGTCTAGCACAGCACAGTCCTCGTGTTGATAGGGGCCTCCAAATACTATCTGAATATAAATAGTAATCACCGCTCTAACAAATGCAAATTTTGAACTCAGAGTGCCTGGAAAGTAGCTTTATATGGAAAACTGTGCATGTGTGAGGGAGAGATTGGGTGAGCCCAAGCATTTCCTGGGCACAATAGGCATCATCTGACAGCATCGGCAGTACATCCTGAGCCTGGATGAGGCTGAAACGCCAAGATGAAAGCAATGCAGTTTATACTGTGAGTAGGTGGTGGGTGCAAGTGAGAACAAACGGATAGTCAGCGGCGCGGGGCAAGAAAACAGCGCACCGTGGCAGTCCCTGTTTCCTGTCATCAGCCTGAACGGCATCCTCGTCTAGGCTCACCACACTCATCACAATAGCATCACGTCAGCCGTGCATTAAAGAAGATGACTAAGAAGGGTGAAAGGTTGAATCTGCCGTGGGAGAAGAGAGAGGAGAAACACATGCCTCGTGTGCTTCAGAAGAAAGCCAGAGAGCGGCCTCCTAGCCGTAATCTTCACACTTTATTAAGTCTCCCATACAACCCGGATTCTTCCTAGGAGCCGGAGGAACAAGAATTCTGCGATTAATTTAACTCTACCGATTTGGAGTTAGATGCCTACTTCAGAGTAAATAGAAGACTTTGTTCTCAAGAGCTGCCAATCTGGCTTCGTTCACAATGGCTAAAGATAATGCTGTAGGAGAGTTTGTGATGCCACTTTAAAAAAGACACAGAGAAAAAGGGACCCCTTAGCTGTGTTTCAAAGAAGAAAAGCAGCAAAACAACCAGGAAATATTGTCTAGCGAGATGAAAAGAAGAGGATGCTGTGCTGAATGCTAAACACATCAGCGATATGAGAGGTTGCAACATAAGAAAACTGCATGTTTTCCCATGGCTGGACCCTCTTTTGGTCTCTTGCTTTGGATTAGTTTTCTAGTGTCCAGACTGGCAGTGACATGTAGTGTCTCCCACCCTGGGCAACCCACCTTGAGACACCCAGCATGGACCAGCCTTTCTGCAGGATGTTCTGCCCAGGAAGCCAGGGGCTGATACCGAAATAAGAGAGGAGAGAAATAATTTGTTCCAACTGTATCTGCACAAGGGAGAGAGGTTTTAAAGAAACCTATAAATGACCTATGCATCCCATAAAGATTTAGATAAATGGGGGAATCAGAATAAGTCTCAGTGTATCAAGCAAAATCTTGTTACCTGACATAGATCCTTATAATGAAACTTTCAGCCCCGAGTATGTCTACACATGCAATTAATGCTCTTTGGCTTTACAGCACAGTAGACTAATTTACTGTGCAGTAAGTGCCTGCATGTGTAGATAGTGATGCTTTACTGCGCAGTGGATTAGTCTACTGTGCAGTAAAGCATCTGATGTAGACACGGCCATCGTGTTTCTCCTACTACCACTAGATGGGAGATTTTTGTGCCTAATCTAAGACTAAGAGTTTTGGGACCTGTTAAGAAACAAGGTCACTTCTAAAAGTCCAGCAAATTTATGTACCTCTAGTGAGGGATCATACAACCAAGATAAATTGAATTATTCATGCTAGGGGTTCATCTTGCAAGCTAAGTAGTCTTAGGCTTGGCTGTTACTTGAAGGGGAGACCACTTTACAATCCTAGCTCGATGCAAAGAGTTGTGGATTCATTCTAGACCCTAGTGATGGAACAAGTAGCAATATATAGCTGCGGAGGATCCAGCAGAAGGGAATAGTTGGAGAGACATGCTGAGTGAGGAGAGGTGATAATGAAAGCCTATGATGGATGCAGGTGCTTTAGCATCATGCAGAAGCCCATGCAAACTCTCCTAAAATGCATCCAGGATCCTTCTGCTAGATCTGCAAAGTGAAAGCTCCTTCTTTAGTACTGAAGATAACCCCCATCATTATTCCTTTCACCTCTACACTGCCATAGTCGCTGTTGTCCCCCCTTAGAAAAGCTTTCTACTTTCCAGTTGTTTGCCCCATGATTCATGGCCTCTGGCATCATGTGATTCTGCATCTACTCCCAGAACATTGTAACATCTGTTTTGGCTGCCTCTTGCTGGAATAGGATGATGCCACTTTAAGAAATATCTGGCTCATTACTGAACTCCTCTTGAGATTGCCACTTCTCACACCCAGGGGTAAATGGGACAGCTTGGCCCTCCGGTCCTTTTCTTTACTGAAGGCTTGACTGTCGGGTTATTTTTCTGCAGTCATCTGAACATGGCCAAGACAGTCGAAGGCTCCTCCCCAGCCACCGCATCCTTGTCTCCTAACGGCTCTCTAAAATGGTTTCCAACAGGAAATGTACATCGGCAAATGATAAATATCCCCATGTCACTCTGGGTTGACTTTTATATTCAATCAGCTCTGCTGAGCCATCTTGTCAGTCATTCATTTAACAACCCACGGAGGGATGCATTCAAATAACCAGCGAAGCTTCACTCGGAGGCGAGCAAGGGCGGAGAGAACGGAGCAGATCACATACCACAATGCCAGCCGTTGATTAATTTCAACTGGATTTAATTAAAAAGCTTCCCCCTTTAGTTAATTATGTGCTTGATGAGAAGTGGATACAGTTACTTAGGAGCCAACAAGGGATGGTATTTCTGTTGTCTCATCAGGACAAGAGGGTATCAGTTCTGGGAAGTACAATAGAATTAATAAACAATTGGATGCAGAAACTGTTCCCCCTCCCAGCCACTCTTGGGAGCCATTTATTAAATTAATATATGAACTCGCTCCATTGTGGCATGCCTATATAGCATGTTGTACTCTCTCCCTTTCCTGATTATATTTTGTTTTTCATAAAGGACTGAAATGTAAAGGACTGTTGTTAAAGAACAAATTTGTGTGTGTGATTGGCATTTTCCAAACATGGTTAATTGATTGTCTTGGTCGGAGGCACCTTAGAGCTGCACAAATAGCTCAGCCCCCAGCCTCTATCAATTGGGGACCTTGAAAAAGTTTCAAGTTAGTCATCCAAAGATGCCTAAAATTTAGCACGAATGGGAAAAAATCCTTCTCATTTCTAGTGCTTTCTCTGCACTGATTTAGGGCCGTCTGCAAATTCTGTTCTTGCGAGTTTGGGTGAGGGGTCCCTTCCAACATTAGGGTTGGAAGGGACCTCAGCAGATCATTGAGTCCGACCCCCTGCCCCGGGTAGAAAGAGCACTGGGGTTAGGTGACCCCACCAGGTGCTTGTCCAGTCTCCTCTTAAAGACCCCCAAGGTAGGGGAGAGCATCCCCCGGCCTGCAAGCATGCTGGCGATTCCTTCACCTTAGGTGTGGCACTTTGCACTTGTCTTTGTTGAATTGCATCCTATTCTGTTCTGTCAACTTCGCCAACCTCTCCAGATCCACCTGGGTTTGTTCCCTGCCTGCTAGTGTGCTTACTTTACCCTGTAATTTGGTGTTACCCACCAATTTGGACAGAGTGCTCTCCATGATGAAGACATTGAACAGCACTGGTCCAAGGACCGAGCCTTGGGGGACCCCACTGCCCACATCTTTCCAGCTTGATACCGACCCGTGCACCACCACTCTCTGGGTGTGTCCCATTAGCCAATTTGCCACTCACCTGACTGTGCAGTCAGCTGTCACAGCCGCTCCGTTTATTTCTGATGTGTGATTTGTCGTTAAAAGTCTGTCTGCCTGTCATACTTACAGCAGCTCCTTCTTATTTTTAATTTCTATCACAGTAATGCATAGGAGCCCCAGTCAAGGAAAGAGTTTTACTGTGCCAGGAGCTGTACAGACAGTCAAAGGGAACAGTGGCTGCTCTCAAGAGTTCGGAGCTCACCGGACAAGCAGAGCGTGATCGATGGATGAAACAGGCCGAGGAGGAGGAGGTAGTTGAGGATGGCCAGGAACAGATACTTGTCACTCTCTGTCTACTATGCCTCTGGTAGCTGCATATATTATTATTGGCATTTCTAAAACATGCATGAACTTTTCTCTGGTTTTATGACTCAAAAATCTCTGCTGGAAACAACGTATAATAATTACCAGTGAAATGGCAACAGATGTTGTTGGAATGGAGACAAATGCAAGTCTAAAATGAATGAATGAAACCCCATGTAAGAATGCAGTTGCAAGAAGTATCATGAAGAGGCTGCAAGGCGCAGTGTCGAAGTTGACAGGGCTACGCTTAACCGAATAAACTGTATAGCGGGTTGATCTCTTTCCTATTGAGCTGTATATATATTACCATGCATTCTGCATTTGTTTCATGATGCCAGCCGAAGAGGGCCTCTTATGGAAGACATCCACTCCAATCTTCCCCATGCAAGGCACTGCCACGAAGTGTGGGAGCAATAAATTGAACAGCCATCTTTAATCATCCTCTATCATGTAAATAACACCTTATGGGTCTTGAAAAAAGTCCCTCCTTTCTCACTGCAGGTTTAATCTCAATGCTGATGCCATTTGATGGATCAAACCATCAGTCTATGATTTTTAAATCATTTAACTGGTTCAATAGCTGTCTCATCCTTTGCTTTTATAGTTAAATCAATTCTTAGGAGAGAAAATAAGCTTGCCAGTGAATCATACCTTACACTAGCTTAACCTTCTTTACAGTCAGTTTCAAACGATCTGAGATAAATCAACCTTGAACTTTTACGAAGGGGGGAGAAAAAAGGCAATAATTACAAAACAGAAGCGAGGCGACGAGGTGATAATGCATTGCCATGATGGAACCGTGGAGTAGATTAAATTGCGCTGGGATGTCTTTTATGACAAGATGTTGCCATTGCACCAGCTTTTCATTAGAATATCTCCGTTAACAATAGCAAACAGATGAGCCAACTGTCGCGAGATATTAAAACGCTCGTACAATTTGTAGGCCCAAGCTGGAAATCCTTAACCCCGGCTACACTTCTGCAGACCCTGGCTCTGCATGGACATGCAGGGATCTGGGGAAGGAATCTCAGGTATATATGACAATTTATTGCGGTGGATGGTATGACAGGATACATCGTATAAAGCCAGGTGGGAAAAGATGACCTACCTAGTTCCCATCCATCTTTTTCCCTTTAATGGCATGTCAGCAACTCCCTCTCTATGCTTAAATGTGGGAAGTCTGTGCAGTCAGCCACGTGGGGCAGTTTTGAATGACCTTCGGCGTGACCCTTCTCTGTACGATCCGTCCGTGCAGCCTTCCCTTCTCCCCTCACATCATCCTTACCCAGGAATGGTTATCTGCACGACAGCCCTTTGGGGCACACGCACGATGAAAAACGCCAGAAAAAAGGGAAAGGCACAAGAACGAGAGTCAGAGCAGTGCACTAAATCCTTACCCTTCCCACAGGCTCTCGTTTAATCGATTGTTGCCTCAATTTCCCAGCTGTGAAATGGGCAAGTTCTCCTGCGGCTCTGACCTTTGTCATCTGAAACTAAAATCTTGTCTGAAAACCTTGATTTTCCAGCATTTTCTGCTTTATCTTGAATCCAGACATTTTGAAATTTTATGTTTAAAAAAAAAAAAAATCCTTCCTGTGCTCCCTTCTTTGTTTAATTGCCACTGGATGCAATACAATAGCAAATAGATATCTAGGGTCTTTTTTCTTGTTTTCTCATTTTTATTTTCCAGTAGTTATATAGCAGCAAAAAATAAAATGTGACACTGTAATTCAGCCAAGTTGGAGACATTTCAGAAAGTTGCAGAGCCGGGGAAGGAAAAACGAATAAACCAGAAAGGGGACAAATACTCAAAATGGCAGCATTGTAAAGTACCTTATTTACTGATAATTTTTGCAAAAAGATCATGATTTTCTGAGTGTACAGGGAACATTTGGGACTTTCATTAGAATAATATATGTCCTGACTTCTGCATCTGTGTTGGACAGAAGCAAATACGGATTTGATGTCTGAATTTCAGAATCTGCCCTATCACGCTCCTGAATACTTTACTTTAGAAAATCCTTTATTAAGCAGAGTATTTGCAAATGCCATGTTGCCTCCTACTGTCAGCCTCCAGTACTGCAGTGCATCAATGCAGTGCAGGAGTGAATTGAGAGTAACATAAGCATTCAAAGAAAAATAATAAGTCCTGCTTACACATTAAATATCTGAACAGTAATATTTGCTTTTAAATGAAGATGGATTTTAACTGGGTGCTTTCAATTAGAATAATAATAAGCACTTCCCCTAATGATAACAACAGGCAATATTGTTAAATTAGAAATGCTAAACACATGGTGTCAGTACAGTGGAAGTTACAGTATCATTAAATATATAACCAAACATTTATTGCTTGTGTTATTTTGGAGGCACTTACATGGAAAGCTGATTTGTCTCTTATTAGCCCTCAATGAATGTTATTTTAATAGTCACTGGATATTTCAGTGCTTTACCGAATCAGTCTCGTTATGCTGAATGCCAGACACTGTACTTAAACAAAACTGGAATGGAAAGTTTGAATAAATCAGATGAATAAAAGCTTCTCTTTGTGCTTCTTGAAGTGCATTGGGATGACTCTGCTCCTGCAGGAGCTGCTGAAGCTGCCAAATACAGCATTTGGGTTATTTTGTGGCTAGGTGAGAAGTAGCATGTAACCATCCCTTCTGCATCACAGAAGCATACTTCCAGCCTGGGCAGTACGGTGGAGTCCTAGGGTCCCACCTGCCCCGTGGGTATGTGTATACTGCATGCCCCGTGTGTCCTGCTTACCCCGGCCCGCTTACATGCACCAAGGGAAGATACACGGCAATGGAGCTGTCCTGGGGATGTCCCACCTGGCCCTTCTCCAGCATGGTGGACCTTGAGGGTTCAAAAGTAGCTGCTGGGAGATGCCCGTGGCTTCACCACCACATTTCTGGGTTTGGTTTGTGGGAACAGGTGCAGGTAGGCAGGGTGGGCTTCATAGCAAGGTACCTTGTCCTCCTGGGCCCACTTCCTCCTGTGAGCAGCATCTCAGGGGCACTTGGGCCCCAAGGAAGACAATTTGCAATGTATCGCACCATACCCTGGAATACAGAGACACTCAAAAAGACGCAGGGCATCTGTTTGCAATATTATTTTCCAGTTTAGCTCGTATGTTTTTCAGGATAAGGCTTATACACTATTAGGTTAAGTAGCTAGCCAAGCTCCCATGTTGTTGTCTACTTACATCAAGGGTCTAGCCAAACTTTAGTTAGCTTTTGGCCTAGTCACTTATCCTAAAAATTGTTTAATGAGGGTTTTTTTCCCCCTTTTCCATTGAATCAGATGAATGGTATGCATCGTTTACTTCCACATTTCTTCTCTTAAGCACACCAAAGGGCTGTCAGTCAGGCTGATTTATATGCCTGGGCATTGTGGTATTTCTGGATTACTTCTCAAAGTCCTAATCAATAGACTTGAGCAGTGTTTGGATCAGCCTCTCAACATTTTTATTCATAAATTAACTAAAAGTCAACAGACCCATGGCATATAATCAATGGACCACATATTCCCACATGCTGCTTCAGGATGTGTTTAGCATGAACACAGTCTTCAGACATATAACCAGAGGAGGGTATCCAGTAGGGGAAAGCAGCAGGTATTGCCTTTGTGTGTAGCTCTAGCAAGACTGGTCGAGGATGCTGGAAAACTGGAAGCGAGCTATAGAAACTAACTCTGTGTTTGAAGCACATACCTTATAGAGAGAGATAGAGGAAGCTCAATCTATTCCTCTAATCCAAAGGAATAGTAAGAGGTGCATTTAGTAGAATCTGCAAGTCGTTATGTGGAGAAGAGGTTTTTGAGAGCAAACAATATCTTAGCTGCAAAAGACCAAATGAGATCCAGTGGTTGGACGCTGAAGCTACAGAAATTCAGACTAGAAATAAGGTGAACATTTTTAACAGGAACTGCAATTACCCAGTACCCATAATATGGTGGTTTCCCCATCCTCTCTAGTTGGGATATCTTGCTAAAAGGAAGCTCTGACAATAGGTGTGGACTTGATGGAGTTATTACTGGCTGAGACTCTTTATCCCATATTTTGTAGCATCGGGTCAGTCCCCGGTGGCCTGCCAAGCTCCTAATGGCCCCATGTCAAACTCCCTTCTTTCTATGCATTGAGGGGTTTTATGGTGAAAGTTTCCTTGAATTTTCTTTTGTCTTTGTTGGAAATCAAGACACCGAAAAATCATGTTTTTTGGCTAACAGCATTCGTGTTTGGTAGTCAAAAACCTATACATTTTTGTTTTTAGGTCGCAGCCAAACACCAACATTTTCTGCAGAAAATTTCTGAGCACTTCTAGTCATTACATAGTAAGCTGAGCATGGTGCTCTTGCATTGCACAGTGCACTTGCAATCATTTTCATGGATTCGGGGCACGGTATTCATTTAAACATGCTACACCCAAGTACTTTGCCAAAGGCACTGTTCAGAAGATTATAAGTAGAAAACATTAATTAACCTGCTGATTCTGACTTAAATAAATGAGGACAGGAAGGCAAGTAGAGTAACTGCTGTTTCCCGACAAAGAAGAAAGGAGGGAGCAGAAAAAAGACAGACAGAGAAGATTAAATTAATTATCAGCCAACACAAGTCAGGCTTGGATTTGGATTGTCCTCTGTAACCAAACTCTGCTACTATTTCAGCCTAATTGCTATAGGGGCCTATATCAAAATCCCTGCACATCCGACTTGGGAGAGATCAGAACAAGTCTATTTTATTTAAGATTGTTTTCAGGTTTCACCCAAAAGTCAACATTTTCTGCAGAAAATTTCTGACCACTTCTAATCATTATACAGTAATTTGAGCATGGCATTCTTGCATTGCACAGTGCAATGGGGCTAGAAGGGCCTACATCAGACTTGGGAGAGGTCAGAAAAAATTTGACTTTAATTGAAATCAAAAGACAACAGAGAGAGACTGAGCTTGGGGGAAGAGGTGGAGATGCGATAGCCAGAGTAGCATAGCATTGCCTGGGATAAGGGAAGTCAGTCTTGGGTTCTTGGTTTTTCTTGATTCTGAGGCAAGACTTTCATCCCAGATTACTCTGAAAGGGGCAGAAAATGGACTTGAACATATATGCAGGCAAACAGGCCCAGTTTTCATCCAGAAGCAGACCTTGCAATGCAATTCCGTGTTGTAAGAACTATTGAAAAGGTTCATTTTCATTCTAGGTGGAACAAAGCCATGCAAGCAGCTGTGAAATTCAGGTGTCATCCTCTGGGCTCAAGATCCAAATCTAAACAGTGCTGGTGGCTCCTATCCTAAATCCTGGTGGTCCCAAGACTCGGATCCCAACCTCCTCTCCCCTGCAAACTTCCCAAGTTCAGCTTCCGATCTGAGTAAACACCCTTCTGATGGGCACATGTCAGTGCTTACGTAAGTGTGGCCTCAATGGTGCAATACTGCCCACCTCGAATGTGCTATTATTAGAGGTTTTAGGGAGCTAGGTAATAAGTTTCTGCAAACTGCAATGAAACTAAGGCTGGAAATGTACATTGACTGTTGTCAACTATAGAATCACAGACAATGAGGGTGGAAGGGACCTCGGGAGGTCACATCTAGTCCAACCCCCTGCTCCAAGCAGGACCAGCCCCATCTACAGCATCCCAGACAAGGCTTTGTCTACCCAGGTCTTAAACACCGCCAAGGATGGAGACTCCACCAACTCTCTGGGGAGCCTGTTCCAGTGTTTCACCACCCTCCTGGTGAGAAAGTTTTTCCTAATATCCCACCTCAACTTCCCTTGCTGCAGCTTGAGCCCATTGCTCCTTGTCCTGTCATCTGCCCCCACTGAGAACAGCCCAGCTCCATCCTCTTTGCAGCCCCCCTGCAGGGAGGTGAAGGCTGCCATTCAATCCCCCTCGGTCTTCCCTTCTGCAGATTCAATCAGCCCAGTCCCCTCAGTCTCTCCTCACCAGTCATGTCTCCCAGACCCCAAGACATTGCTCTAAAATGTCCTGTTTGGACTGCCATAAAAATTATGGTGGCACGCGTGCTGAACAAATAGACATCAATGCCCTTTGTTGAACCATATGAAAAGAAAATCAGTGGCAAAAGGTGGTGATAGGCTCTTCCACTTGGTTGAGGCAGGCATCTATTATCTCTATGGAGGAAGGGTATAAGCAGCCTGAGCTGCCTGCACTCTCCTGCCGCTTAGGGCAGGTGGCTCCAAGGGTCGGAGGGCTCTCAAGTCCCCAGATCACTTGCCGAAGGCTGGGCAACCCAAGTGCTAGGCACAGAGTCAGAAAGGACGCAAGAGCAGCAACCTTCGCTGGCCTGGGTGCTACCACTGCCGCCACCGGCCTAGCTACCACTGTTGGCTCGGTCCCACTCCTGGTGCTGCCCCCGTCCAGGGGTGCTTGCTGCCTGCTGTCTGCAAAGCAATTGTTCTTGCAAGTTGCTTCTTGCCAGCTGCGAGCCCGTTTGCTTCAGCTCCGAAACCTCAACCCTTTAGTACCCTGTCAGGGCGACGTCTGACAGCTGGTGACTCAGTGAAGCCGTCATGCAGAGATGGGATCCAGCTTGGAACGTGCCTATTTGCATAACGAGCTTTGGACAGGGGGGAGCAGGATTGTGAGTGGAATCTGCAATGCTCCTCGTGACACAATTAGAGCCCACTCGGAGTTGCTCGGCAGTCCCCGGCCCTTCATTAGCTGCCTTGAACAGCCGCCTTGCATCAACAAGCCCGGCACGCAGCCCTCTCCTGCAAAGTCCTTGCCTTTTCTTGTATTAGTTGAGTTAGAAACCTCCGAACTTGAAAGTCCTCTCCATCTTGGGGAGCGTCTCAGCATTTAAATGAGCTGGAGACGGGGTCTGAAAAGCTCTCGCCTTTCTTCTGCATTATTTGGTGTTTAATTCGTTAGCAGGTGTTGCTGCCTATGGAGGCAAAAGGGGCCTGGTCACCATGGAAACACGAGGATTGCATTTATTTACGGACCGTGCCTGACGAGATGGGCAATCGGAGCCCTCCCAGAATGGCTGCCCGGGCTCCTCACCTGTGCACGAGACCGAACCGAGTGTCCGCTGGAGATGGATGGATCCCAGGGTAGAAGAAATGGCTCATTCCTCACTGGTTTAGCTCCAGATCAGGACTGCTGACACATCTGGATCCTGTTGTAGTGGCACCATGCCTATTGCATCTCAGGGACAGATGCTGCCTCCTGCCCCTCGTGTATCTGTGGTCGGCCTGTCGGTCCATCATACTGCTGTATGATACCACGGTTGCCCTGATACTTAGGACCTCTAATACAAAATGACCTTTGACATTACTGCTGTTACTAGGGTTAGCCTATTTTGGCGATGCTTTGCTGGAGTGAAGTGGCTGGAAAGCTGCCCCGTGGATCCCTCTCTTACAAAGAGCCTTCCCTGCCCGGCAGAGCAATGCTTCCTCTCCAACAAGCAAAGGCAGATGCAGGGGTGATCTGAGCATGTGGCGGAGCAAAACCCCACCATGTGAAAGGCTGAAAAGGTCAGAAGGCAACATCGGAGTTCGAGGCTCCATTGTCACTGCATAGATACTGCAGAACAAAGATACACGTTCTGGTTTTCAATCTGTTTCCCAGGCCTGTCATTTTTTCAGGCACCTCTTTGTCACCCTCTCTCCATCCCCTGATTTCTCATTCATTTTTCCTTGCTCTCCCTCTTTTCTCTTTCTTTTTGTCACTAGGCATGGGCGTTTGAGCTGATGGGAGGAAATGAGCCTTTCCTCCCCAATTTTCTGCATGCATCAGTTAAAGATGTGAAAAAGGGTCATTGCACTCTAGTGAGCCGTGGTCCACACTGTTGGGAAAAGACCTGAGATTTAAATGCTTTGCTTTTAAATGATGAATGCTACAAATGGAGATTGAGATGGAAACTGGGTCAGAGCTATTGGTTGAGAACAGAGGAAAGGTGGAGTGCAGAACAGCCGCCTGCATGGGGGGGTGGGACATGGGGTTGCCCCATGGCCCACCTAGCCCAGTATCCTGCTCCTCCTCCACTCATGTCTCCGGGTAGCGTTTCGCTGGTTGGCATCCATCGGCTCCTTGGACTCGTTCATGGGACGGTGGGTGCTGGCCGATGTGCTCTGCTCAGTGTCTCCCCTTTTTAGCCTATAACCATCACTCCCACTACCATCCCTTTTTTTCATTTTTTGTCCTCCGTAACCAGTTGTTGTGCTCCTAGTGGCCTCACTAATAGAGGGAGGCGTATAGTTTTCTTAGTTGGCCTAGTCCACGATTCCTTTACCATTACAAATAGGCCTGTCTCTCACACTTCCCAGTACCAGTTGATTCAGAAGATGGCCCCCAAATCCTTGCCATATGCTGACATGGGAGAATCTGCTATTTGAGATAGGCTAGTCTTAATGCTCAATATTTGGAGGCTGGTTTAAACCAGTGGTTCCCAACCTCAGGTCGCTACCCAAATTGGGGTCATGGGGGCAATGCTGGCAGTGCTGCACTCAAAGGACAAGCTGCACCACGTGCTGGGAGCTCCCCCATCCCTTCCCCTGGGCCACCGCTGCTGCGCTTTGCTCCCAGCAGCGGGTCGCGGCAAAAAAAGGTTGGGAACCACTGGTTTAAACCCTGACACTGTATATCTCTTTGCATTGCCCTTCAAAAGTATTATTAACTAGTATGACTCTGGATGCTCACCTAAACCAGACAAATATCCAAGCCTTCTCAGGATCTAGGTATTCCTGGGCTTCGGCTTATAAATATTAAATATATAATGTGTGTATATTTTGTATATACATATAAGTCATTATTAGCATCATTGGCAATCTGTTGCAGCCAAGGATGACTGTCTTCCATGATTGTCTTATCAGTGGATCCAAAGGTGGCTGATGAGGCTTATCCAGGATTGACAGATCCTGTTGCTGCTCAGCCACATATTTCTGTTGTGTGGCAGGTGGCCCTGGGTTCTTGGTTTGGTCTGCAAGATACTGTTTCTGCTGCTCCATGTGTCCATCTCCTGTTGTCATCTTAAGGCTTCAAAGTACTGAGATCCTTGCAGCAGACTCTTCCTCCACATGGGGTGGCTCTGGGAAATAGTTTCCTATGATTTGGTGTTGATGTTGCCATTTTTCAAGTTCACCTTGAGAACATCCTTGAAGCACTTTCTCTGCCCTCTCAAGTGTATGCCTTGACTGAGCTGGGAGAAAAAAACTTGCTTTGGGAGTCAGGAGTGGGAGATCCAGATGATGCAACTGGCCCAGCGAAGTTGATGTAGGATGATCATTGCTTTGATGCTCAAGAGGACACTAATGTTGGTGCATCGGTCTTCCCACTGGATAAATACAATATATATGTACACTATACACACACACACACATGCATCTATATCTATATCATTTTATTATATATATAAAAGGATGGGCTTGAGTATACTATTGCAACACCATTGAGATTGGTTACTCCAGTTTTACTGTGGTATAAATGAAGTCAGAAGGAGAATAGCATGTTGCAGAATAGCCACATAGTGGGCACATCTATATGTGCAATTAATGCTATTTGGCTTTACTGAGCACATCTACATGAGATGCTACGTCACCGTAGTGATGAGCTACGTCACTGCAGATCATTGCTATGGCAACGTAGCATCTGAAAATAACCATGCGCTGCTGGGACTGTGCAGTACTGGCAGGCACTGTGCAGTCATTTAGTACTTGCCTTAGCAAGTACTAAAGGAGGAGGCCTTAGCAAGTACTAAATGACTGCACAGTACCAAGTGCACAGTGGGGCACATGTGTAGATGCACCCACTGTGTAGTAAATTTACAGCGGAGTAAAGTCAAATAGTATTAAGGCAGGTAGGAAATTGCCTGGGCAGTAGATTAATTTACCAGGTAGTAAGCACCTGCACATGTAGATGGTGATGCTTTACTGTGCAGTAGATTAGTGTACTGTCAGTTAAGTATCTTGTGTAGACATGGTCAGTGGAGGAACTAACCAGACCAAATGGCCACATTACAGGGGTGAGCTGGTAACTAACGACTGAACAAACTTATATTGGAAACTATATGAGATATTTTCAAGTGCTTGCTGCCTAAGGGAAATAACCTTTATCCTGCTTTCGTCTTGGGTGCTGTTGATTGTGTTACCTGCAGTTTAAGCTGACTGACACTTCCCATTATACCCCCTGCTTTTCAGTTGCTTATCATTTTTACCAATATTTGTCTTTTTGGACTGAAATCTTCCAGGCTGGGTACTTGCCTAAGGCTATATCTTTTTTGGAAAATTTCAGCCAAAAAGAACCATCTGTTTCAGAGACTGAGAATGGAAGCAGAATACATCATTCTGTCCATTAAAAAATATTTTTACAATTCTTTTATGACATTTTTTAAAGTGCTTCCATGTTATGGAGCAGGAACTTGAATTTGGCAAGGAGTTACCATCATGCCAGACAAGTACGTTGTGCTGTTCACATGGAAACTCACCATACTCTGGCCAAACGATAAACCTTTTAAAAAAAATCTGTATTTGCACATGGTCACAAGAGACTCTTCAGAGTTCCTATGTAGTGACAAACAAGTTAGTTAAACCCAAACTTTTTACAGACTGCCACTAACTTTGTGTTCCTCATTTTCTGGCTGCAAAAACTGAGACTCTGGGGGTCAAGCTGGAGAAGTGTTGAGTCTTCAGAGCCACCCCTGGAGGTTGTGCTTTGATTAGAAGTGTGATGCCGAACAGTAGACATTTAGAATTTGTCTTGGGGTCTCGTACTGAATCAAAATGAAAAGTCGAAAGCTTAGAATTATTTGTGAAGCAAAATACTTCAAACGATGTCATTGTTGGCAGCTATGTTATATACTCCCTTTGATAAACTTCATCTGAAAAGCTTCACCTTATAAAACCCTTTCAAACTTGAATGTTTTGTTTGGTGAAGGTAGAAGCATTTCTTTCCCCTCCAATAATGTTCTAACTTTAAAATTACATAAAAAGTCTAAATGTTAAGTCAAATGCTCAAAACTGAGGAATCATTGCATGGTTCCGTTCCCACAAAATGCTTCCATTATGTCAAATCAGTATTTTCTGGCAAAAAAAAATAATTTTTTGTCTCCAACTCTCATGCTCTGAGAGATGTCAAGCTAAATATTCTGAAAGATTAGGCTTGCTGAACACCCCAAAACATAAGGAGACAAGGGTGAGTGAAAATAATAGCTTGCAGTTAGGCAATTAAAGATCATATCATGATGCACATTACAAATCAGCCAAATTTAAGCCATTCAGGCATCTCTAATTTGATCATTTTTTCACTTTGATGTGGTTGACTTTGCAATTGTACTGTCCTAGACTGTGTTTCTTTTGGAAATATGGTATTGTACTGCCCATATCAGTGATTCCCAACCAGAGTGCCATAGGATCCTTTTGAGGGTACTGTGCAACAATAGCACTTCAGATGGGGAAACTGTAGCATAGGTGAGGGGGGCAGGGGGTGGGGAACAGGGCTGCCGCCATGGTGCTGCTTTGTAGAGGGGCAGAAAAGTAGCCATGACCACAGCAGTGGCTGAGTGTGCCAATGAGATTGGCACAATGGGAACCTATACGTGTGACAGACCTCTGCTCCGACTTGTGCTAATTAGCACATGTCGGAGCAGACACGATTAATCAAGTCTACTGGAGTGTACTAATTAGCATGCTCCAGCAACCTTTGCATCACGTGTATTCAGTGTCCCTGCATTTCAAAATGGCAGCAGGGGCACTTTAACTAAAACACGTCAAATGAGTTTTAGTTAAAGTGCCCCCACTGCCATTTTGAAGCATGGGATGGTGAATACACATGATGCTGTGGGCACTTTAATTAGAGCAGCTTTCAGAGCCACTCTAATTAAAGCATCCCCCCCCTACCCCAGAGCATGTGTATAGACGCCCCATGGTATTTGCCACTGTCCAGGGTGCTGTGTGGCTACCTCAGGTGTGGAGCTGCTCGACTACGCCTCTGCGCAAATATGATTCACAGGATAAACCCAGAGGTTTCAAATAGAAATCCATCGTGTCAAACACTTTTGGCCCTGCTCTGGGCTTTCTGAGTTCTTTGCAGAATTGCCCTGTTATTTTTCCGTAGTCAAAAAATGAGTGAAAGCGCAGAGCTGGCATTTTCTGAGGGGTGCCTTGGGTCTAACAAGTGTTGCCTTGAGTCTAAAAAAATTGAGGACCACTGGCTGACATGTTTATGCTCAGAGATGTAGTCAGCCATGTGCCTCTGAAGTAGAAGGCAGGGAATATATGAAATGTAGTTCTACCAATGTCATATATGCCATCACCTGCTACGTTGAACAGGCGGGGCGAGCCCCACATGACCGAATGAATGAACACTGATCTGGCGTCGTCTGCAGAAGGACTCGTAAGTCTGAGGCAGACCACTTCAACCTCCCCACCTGCGCCATCACTGACCTAGGGGTGGCTGTTCTCAGGCTGCAAACCTTTAAAAACAGATTTGAACAGGAAATTGCAGAACAAGAAAGCATCCACAGGTCAGATTGTATTAAGTATCATTTAAATAGGGACTGTGGATTCTTATCCTGATTACCTGCATTAGCTTCTGTGTGACTCTTTTGTTCTCATGGGTTTATCACCAGCATATTTGCCTCTCTCCCACTGTTTCCCTTCTTCTCTGCATCTCTCTTCTGCCATTTCTATTCCAATTTCTCTCTCCTCCTTATACGCTGGTTTCTACACATCCTTTTATAGCATTTGATGAAGTGAGGTTCATCCCAACAAAGCCTGTGCTAACACACACACACACACACACACACACACACACACACACACCCCTATATATACATACATATACACGTGTATGGATGTATGCATGTGTATACATACACAATACAACACAATACACACACGCTTTGGTTAGTCTATTAGATGCAAATCTACCCTGCCTTTGTATACTGTTTTCACATATCTTGTGTAATGCCACTGAAGTCAAGGAGGGATCTGTCGTCTCCCACTGCAGAATTTGGCACCATGCTTGTATAAATGAACAAAGCATTGAGAACCAGCACTGAGACCGCACTAAGGCTGTAAGTCAAATGACTGAGGCGCCACTATCTGCACTTACAATAAAATGCTGATATCAAGCCAGGACTATGGAACAAGCAAGGAATGGAGACAACTCAAGAAATCCTACCCAAACTTGAGTGCCACCCCTAGTGCATGCTGGAAAAGGACGTCTTTCATTCCTTAGGGCTACCGAAGCAGAGAAGACAGGATCAATAAAGCGCAGAATGGTTGTGCATCTTGCGATCAAATCTCAAATTCACGGAGCCCCTAGTATTACGAGACAGGATAAGCAACTTGAATAAGGTTGCAAGGTATAAGATCTTTGCATGCAGAACACTCATCGATTCCCTGATGCAGATTCTCCTTTTGGCATATATACAAATGGTTGGATTTTCAAACATTTGGCATGCCTTATAAGAAGAGCTTGTAAGTGGAAAATGTTTCTAGGCTCGGGTACCATATGAGAATCCTAATCAGGGTGATAGGAACACATTTTGATCTTAGCTGCATTTAGAGATATCTGGAGTAACTCATTCCTCTGGATTTACACTGCTGTCACTGATATTGGAATTTAGAGCGAGGGAATACAAATTAGTGCAATTGCAGTCAGGCATTTTTATACCTTTGTACCAGAGCTATCCAGTCACTTTCACTGGGACTGCACTGCTGTTAAGGAAGATAGAATTTGGTTCAGATGTTTTTCTCTTTTAGTCCTTACGGTAACAGAAAGCACGGCTTCCCCCCCACTATCTGTATCCCAATTACTTATCTCTACATCATACTTTTTTTCTTATTTTTGTATCGTATGTAGTGATGAATAATCTTTTCTGCAAAAAAAAAAAAACACAAGGAAAAAAAAATAAAAGAACAAAACCACAATGCGGTGGAAAATCTACCTCATGTTGGATGTTGAAGACTCATGAAAATTCAAAATGAGAAATTTGCAGAATGTCTTATTATCATCTCCGCTTGTCAATGGGAAATGCAATATGTAAGTTAAAACAGAATTCCTGGGCTTTATGAATTTTCAGTTCCCAGTGCAGAAAAAGACATGATAAAAGGAATAATGAACTAAAGAAATACTGGAAAGAACCTAGATGAAAAGAGAAATAGCTCTTCTAATAAATTATGTCTGATTCCCAGGGAGGAAAAGTTTGGTTGTTTCATAAATGATGACAGGGCACTGAACAAAACTTTCATGAAAGCCACTTTACCTAAATAATTACTTGTCACCAAATAACATGGTGCTTAGGTGATGGGGACCATAATGAGATGTTCTTTGTATGACTCACCTGTACTGCATGTGGCCATCAGTGTATGTGTCACTGGGATGTGAGACAGCCCAGTCTAATTAGAATTAATGCTATTTCCAGGAAAGGTCACAACGCATGCAAAGGTGCAGGTGATGCTAGTGTTGAAATATTACATGTGTCAAAATCTGCAGTGGAAATGCAAACAGTGTGTGCAATAACCTCACACTCATTAGTTGTTTTCAGGTGGGATTCAGCGGTGCAGAAAATGTAAGATAGTGGGGTGATCCCACTTTCCTTGTATGCTCCTTGGAAGATTTGGGATGAGTTAGTCTAGAAAGGATTAAGAGGGATTTGGCAACATTCTTCAAATACAAACAAGATTGTTCTCCAGATGCTGGTTATTGAATGCTCCCTCTATCTACTGGGGAGAGGACAAGAAGTAACATGCTTAAATTGCTGTAATGCAGATTTTGATTAGATAGTGGGAAGGATTTTAGAACAATGAAGGTGGTCAAGGACTCCAGTAGATTACCCAGAGAAGCTTTGCAGTCTCTGTCATTGGAAGTGGAGATTAAGCAGATAACATTTTGGGGTCATCTAGACCCAGCCCTCTTTCCTGCCTATGCAGGGGGTCGGACTTGATGATCTATTGAGGTCCCTTCCGACCCTTACATCTATGAAATATTGGGATTGGTTTAGACAAGGCTTAGTAACAGGAGCATAGTCCATGCTACAAGAACCTGCTGGGTGATGCAGTTGCTTCCTAGCTATGTAAACTCTCTTGCCAGCCAACAACTTTGTCTTCAGAGCTTCACACAGAGACACCAGGCATGCCTACATGTGGACATTTACTGCACAGTAACTGAAATTACTGTGCAGTATGGGCACGTTTCTACAGTGCACACCCATACTGTAAGTAAATATGGCGACTTATGCTGACTTGAGCATAAACTTGATACCTGCATCATGCAGGTATCAAATTTAGGCCTGATTAGTTACTGCACAGTAACACACATATAGATGCCTTACTGTGCAGTAGCACTGTGTGTGTGGACTGACTTGGGACTAATTTTAGCATTACTAATTTTAGCAATTTTAGCATAGTAACACACAGCAATACTGTGCTTTAAATGCCTGCACGTGTAGATGCTGGCCTATTCCTGCTTACTGTGGAGTAACTTACTGTGCAGTAAATGTAAGCCAGTGTAAATGTATGTGTAGACATACCCACCATGCAGGAACTGGTGAGCTTTGTGGTCAGGAAAGGAAGCAGGTATCTTGTCGGTTCTGCTCCTCTCCTGCTATCAGTGTCAGGTCCTGGTCATGTGATGGAGCATTTGGCTGGTTCTCAGCATATAAAGACTGAAATGAATACCTCCAAGGAGCGTTCAGAGAGCACGTGGTGGGCGCGTACCCGGCGGTAGTTACCAACACGTTGGTTTCTCCTGCCTGGATGAGGAAGCTGCTGGTCTGGAAAAGATTCAGCTCGACGCTCCCTTCAATTGCAACCTGCTTTTCTGTCTTTTCAAGCTTCATGAACTGTAAATTGTCCTCACAAGATTTAAAAACACAGCTTCAAGTAAAATCTCCCCAGGTTTCCATGTAACGATTAAGTTACCAGCCTTCAGGCTCTGTACTGTTTGCAAGAGCTACTGAAGCCAGTGTGAATTAAATCCTTAGTAAAAAAAAAAAGGCAGTGAGAGTCTTTCCAGAATAAAGATTGAAGCAAAAAAGAAGAAGAAAGAAATAGACTTAAGTGAATGTCATGACTGACTGGCCACCAGCCAGTTTGAACTTAAGCTTCACCAATAGAAAACTCCTCAAAATTAATTTTTCAATACATGCTGTGGTTAGGATGACTTAGCCTGTGAGGATTTCATCCTGTACACACTTTTGGCTAAAATGGGCATTTTAGTGATCACTGGGTTTAGTAAGCACTGGCATACGTGGACACAGGGGCGACGTGTAGAAAGTGTATGAGGGTACACGTGCACCCCCTGAGCATGGCGGTGCACCCCCTACAAAAAGGTATTGCCGACATTGTTAGTGGCACCTGTGGGCAGTTGCCGCTCACCACCCCACCATCGATACCGCTGGTGGCGTCTGAAGGTGGTCTGCAATCCCCACTGACCGCTGTCGCTTTTGGCAGCATCGGTGGGTGGTCGCTGACCCCTGGTCGGTGCTCGCCACCCCCCACCATCGATAGCACTGGCGGTGTCTGCGGGAGCACCCCTGCTTACCGCCACCATGTTCCCGCCACCACCACCGCACTCCTGCTGCTGCCGTGCACCCCCAGCCACTGGGGGCATGTGTTGTTTATTCATGGACAAGAAGAACAGCACAACTGGTTTTATTATGGAGCAGTACAAAACATCTGCAGACACTTGCTCTGTCTCTCACTAATTATTTCCTGGCTGCTCTAGCTGAGGGAGTATTTCACAGTTCTGAACTCCCTCAGTCTTATGTTAGGGAACATCTCTAAATGATAACTTCTATCATTACAGGGATAGCTTGTAATATGGAGTAATTGAAAGAGAAATGGGAACATAGATTTTGATCCCTGTTTCATAAGAGACTGGTCTACCACCTGCCTAAATTCAGCATTGATTCATACTCTGTTCCAGCCTTACTGATCCTTCAAGTCCACAGGGAAGATAGAGACACCAACATCAGCATCCTCTCACAAGCAAACAGCACAAGCATCAAGGCAATGATCATCTGACATCAACTTTGCTGGGATGGCCACGTCATCCAGGTGCCTGACTCCAGACTCCCAAAGCAAATGTTATTCTCCCAGATCAGTCTAGGCGTATGCTCGAGAGGAGGGCAGAAAGAGTGCTTCAAGCACATCCTCAAGGCCAACTTGAAAAAACGCAACATCAACTTGTGCAAGACTACTGCCCAGGACCACCCCAAATGGAGGAAGAGTCTGCTCCAAGGATCTCAGTACTTTGAAACATTACAATGATGACAAGAGATGGAAAAGTGGGAGTGGCAGAAACAGAAACGTGTCGTGGACCGGATCAAGACCCCAGAGCCACCCACCCCACATGCAAACACATTCCTAAAATGCAACAGAGTTTGTCGATCCTAGATCAGCCTCATCATGAGCCATCTTGGTTCCCACAGATAAGACAATCATGGAAAACAATCATTCTCAACTGTGAGGGATTGCCAGAGAAGAAGCTTTCCTGATCCCAACAAGTTTGCACTGGGGTTTTAAAATATATATTTAATTATTTTTCAGCCTTTTGATTGGAAATTCATTGCCCAAAAGTTGGGTCGTGCTTGTTGTTGTGAAAGCAGTGACGTTGTGGGGAGCAGTTCTGCTACCAGAAGCTGGACGCCAAGATGACTTCACCTTCTCTTCCCCTGGCAGAAAGGAGATAGATGTCATTGTTCTTGGAGAGAACTACCATGGTGGGTAAATCTCAGTGAAGGCAGAGCCATCCCATACACAGGGACAGGCAGAGCTTTGAAAAACAGGATCTAAATCTGAAATTAAAAGAAGAGAAAGGTTTTTTGAAAGAGCTTCAATTCTGATGGGGCTGCAGGAGAAGTATTAGTGTTATATACTTCCAAGTGCTGACCCCTTTGATCTCTGAATGATACTGCATAGGACACAGTCATCCAGAATAAGGTCCTCAGCAGCTTTGGACCTATGTGTTTAAGAGATAACAAACCATTGGCAAAGTGGAAGAGAGGGATGTGACAAATATCAGAGCAAGTCATTTTATAAATGCACTCTACTTCTGTCTCATGGCGCCAATATTAATGAGGCAGAAGAGAGCGCTGAATCCCCCTCCATCTCCTTTCAGCTGGAATAAGTGGCAGAGGTTTAACACAGACGAAATTTCAGCTGACAGGCTTTTTTTCCTTGCAAACAAAAAAACCTAATTAGTAGTGCTGAGAAGGAACTTTGAAGTTGTCTTGATATTGTTGTCTTCAGGTTTAGAAGCTGGGGCACCACTGCAGTATCTGCTTCACTTTAAGATGTAATATTTAAGATTTAATAGATCCATAGAAATCATCAAGAAATTAGCAGGAGCCTGGCGTAGGGGGTAGGGGGAAAGTAATATTAGAAAGAGAGAGTTAAGACTCTTTGTAGAGCTCATTCTGCAGAGTTTCACTATGTGCTCTTCCCCCTTCCATCTCTCTGATATTTTCATCCATGCACTCACTTGCTTACTGACCTTCAGAGCTTTGAACACACACAGGCAAGTTTGATGCAATCAAAGATTTTGGCAGATTTCTCCGTGGCACTCTATGACTCAGGCCCTGGATCACCCTTCTTCAAATCCCCACATGGGTCTTCTGTGGCTTCTGGCATTTTCTCATCGAGAGTGTCCTCCCTTTTTTAGTGTCCTTGTGAGAAGTATTTAACAGAATTTGCAGATTTGTTGGAATTTGACAGGGCCGCGTTTCTGCTATGTCCTTGAACTTCTGGGGCTATTAACCATACACCATTGGGTGAGTCTACCCATGTGCTTTAATGGGCAGTAGATTATTTTACTGTGCATTAAAGTGTCACATAAAAAGCCATGACTTTATGCTAATGCACAGTAAAATAGTCTACTGCACATTAAGCGTCACTAAAAAAGCATGCACATGTGTTACTGTAGCTCACATTGGAGGTACTAAATTTAATGCGCATTAGAAAAAGCACATTCATGTAGACTTGCCCTTAGTGCCCCCATCCAGAGGTGCAACCAGCAAGGTCTATGCTCTAGGCAAAACCCTACTGGAGAGGGCGGGAAGAGTGGGGTGTGTGTGCTCCTGAGCACTGGAAAAGAGGGAGGGAGGAGCACAGGGGGAGACTCAAAGCCCCCAGCTGCTTCTGCTGCAGTGTGGTCTACCTACCCTGGCTGTTGCTGCAGTGTCCGTGTGCCCAGCAGTTGCTGCTGTTGTCATGGCACAGATTTCCCAGCGAGGTTACCATTCTGGTGCTTCGTTTAAGTTGGTGCCAGCTGCTGGTTTCTCCGCTCAACCACCCCTCATTATGCCTCTTATCAGCCAGCCCTTCAAGGCACTGAACAAATTCAGACAAACCCATTTCACTCCTCCCATTCCTTTAGCTCCACCCTTGTCCCCTCTGATTTATTAATAAGCCCAATCATAGAATAATAGAAAATGAGGGTTGAAGGCATCTCAGGAGGTCACATCTAGTTCAACCCCCTGCTCCAAGCAGGACCAGCACCAACTACATCATTGCAGACAAGGCTTTGTCTACCCGGGTCTTACATACCTCCAAGGACGGAGACTCCCCCACCTCTTTGGCTAACCTGTTCCAGTGCTTCACCACCCTCCTAGTGAGAGAGTTTTTCCTAATATCTAACTTACACCTTCCCTTGCTGCAACTTGAGCCCATTGCTCCTTGTCCTGTATCTGCCCCCACTGAGAACAGCCCAGCTCCATCCTCTTTGCAACCTCCCTGCAGGGAGTTGAAGGCTGCTATTAAACCTCTTCTCAGTCTTCTCTTCTCCAGACTTGATAAGCCCAGTTCCCTCAGCCTTTACTCAGAAGTCATGTGCCCCAACCCCCTAACCATTTTCATTGCCCTCTACTGGACTCTCTCCAACCCATCTATTCTGTAGGGGTTGGGGGGGGGGTGTCCAAAACTGGACACAGCACTCCAGGTGTGGCCTCACCAGGGCCAAATAGAGAGGAAGAATCACTTCCTTGATCTGTTGGTAATGAGCCTACTAATGCTCTTAGTAATGTCAATATATGCTCAAGAGACCCTGGGTTGAGGGCTACATCCCCTGCTACAGAGGAAGGTAAAATTCCCACAGTCCATACCAGTCTGACTATAGGGTATAATTCCTTCCTGACCCCAAGTATGGCAATTAGTCTGAGTGAAGGGGCAAGACCTCTGGCCAGGAAGCAGGATGTGGTTCCCTTGCTTTACCTGCAGCAGGTTAAGGTGCTAGGTCAGTGTTGTGTCGGGGTTGATGGTAGTCTTATGAAGGGTTGAGATTATGGATTGTATAGGATGGTTTGGATGGGGACACTCCTGCCTCAGGCAGAGGGTTTGATTAAATGACCTCTGAAGGTGCCTCCCAACCCTACCTCTCTATGATTCTTAGTCTTCCGGTATCCCAGGATGCAGCATTCTCAGCTGCTTCCCCCAAACTAAACTCCTGCTTGCCATCCCTCTAGTGGCAAGTTAGACCTGTGCAGGTAAGAAATGGTATGAACCCTTAATGTGGGACTGCTTCCTGCTTCTAACTTCAACACTGCTTCACATTCCCATATTTAGTGTGGTCTAAATGTAATGTGTAATGTCACCCTAAGTCCCCCCCTCCCATTTTCATCCTCCTGCCTTCTTGATGATATGCCTCTACTATGCCTCTAAGGCCTTCCCTGTATCCCATCTTCACACCCCTACTCACTCATGAAACCCAGTAAAACTAGTCCAGGTTAATGCAAATGTTATCAGCTGTCAATTATTGTAGGAATTGCTATATCACACCAGAGCTATGACCCCCTGAGTCCTCTTGTGACTACATTTGATACAACAATCTGTGCTGCTGGGCATGGGTGGGTGGTCGCTGCCCCCTGGTCGGTGCTCGCCACCCCCCACCATCGATAGCACTGGCGGTGTCTGCGGGAGCACCCCTGCTTACCGCCACCATGTTCCCGCCACCACCACCGCACTCCTGCTGCTGCCGTGCACCCCCAGCCACTGGGGGCATGTGTTGTTTATTCATGGACAAGAAGAACAGCACAACTGGTTTTATTATGGAGCAGTACAAAACATCTGCAGACACTTGCTCTGTCTCTCACTAATTATTTCCTGGCTGCTCTAGCTGAGGGAGTATTTCACAGTTCTGAACTCCCTCAGTCTTATGTTAGGGAACATCTCTAAATGATAACTTCTATCATTACAGGGATAGCTTGTAATATGGAGTAATTGAAAGAGAAATGGGAACATAGATTTTGATCCCTGTTTCATAAGAGACTGGTCTACCACCTGCCTAAATTCAGCATTGATTCATACTCTGTTCCAGCCTTACTGATCCTTCAAGTCCACAGGGAAGATAGAGACACCAACATCAGCATCCTCTCACAAGCAAACAGCACAAGCATCAAGGCAATGATCATCTGACATCAACTTTGCTGGGATGGCCACGTCATCCAGGTGCCTGACTCCAGACTCCCAAAGCAAATGTTATTCTCCCAGATCAGTCTAGGCGTATGCTCGAGAGGAGGGCAGAAAGAGTGCTTCAAGCACATCCTCAAGGCCAACTTGAAAAAACGCAACATCAACTTGTGCAAGACTACTGCCCAGGACCACCCCAAATGGAGGAAGAGTCTGCTCCAAGGATCTCAGTACTTTGAAACATTACAATGATGACAAGAGATGGAAAAGTGGGAGTGGCAGAAACAGAAACGTGTCGTGGACCGGATCAAGACCCCAGAGCCACCCACCCCACATGCAAACACATTCCTAAAATGCAACAGAGTTTGTCGATCCTAGATCAGCCTCATCATGAGCCATCTTGGTTCCCACAGATAAGACAATCATGGAAAACAATCATTCTCAACTGTGAGGGATTGCCAGAGAAGAAGCTTTCCTGATCCCAACAAGTTTGCACTGGGGTTTTAAAATATATATTTAATTATTTTTCAGCCTTTTGATTGGAAATTCATTGCCCAAAAGTTGGGTCGTGCTTGTTGTTGTGAAAGCAGTGACGTTGTGGGGAGCAGTTCTGCTACCAGAAGCTGGACGCCAAGATGACTTCACCTTCTCTTCCCCTGGCAGAAAGGAGATAGATGTCATTGTTCTTGGAGAGAACTACCATGGTGGGTAAATCTCAGTGAAGGCAGAGCCATCCCATACACAGGGACAGGCAGAGCTTTGAAAAACAGGATCTAAATCTGAAATTAAAAGAAGAGAAAGGTTTTTTGAAAGAGCTTCAATTCTGATGGGGCTGCAGGAGAAGTATTAGTGTTATATACTTCCAAGTGCTGACCCCTTTGATCTCTGAATGATACTGCATAGGACACAGTCATCCAGAATAAGGTCCTCAGCAGCTTTGGACCTATGTGTTTAAGAGATAACAAACCATTGGCAAAGTGGAAGAGAGGGATGTGACAAATATCAGAGCAAGTCATTTTATAAATGCACTCTACTTCTGTCTCATGGCGCCAATATTAATGAGGCAGAAGAGAGCGCTGAATCCCCCTCCATCTCCTTTCAGCTGGAATAAGTGGCAGAGGTTTAACACAGACGAAATTTCAGCTGACAGGCTTTTTTTCCTTGCAAACAAAAAAACCTAATTAGTAGTGCTGAGAAGGAACTTTGAAGTTGTCTTGATATTGTTGTCTTCAGGTTTAGAAGCTGGGGCACCACTGCAGTATCTGCTTCACTTTAAGATGTAATATTTAAGATTTAATAGATCCATAGAAATCATCAAGAAATTAGCAGGAGCCTGGCGTAGGGGGTAGGGGGAAAGTAATATTAGAAAGAGAGAGTTAAGACTCTTTGTAGAGCTCATTCTGCAGAGTTTCACTATGTGCTCTTCCCCCTTCCATCTCTCTGATATTTTCATCCATGCACTCACTTGCTTACTGACCTTCAGAGCTTTGAACACACACAGGCAAGTTTGATGCAATCAAAGATTTTGGCAGATTTCTCCGTGGCACTCTATGACTCAGGCCCTGGATCACCCTTCTTCAAATCCCCACATGGGTCTTCTGTGGCTTCTGGCATTTTCTCATCGAGAGTGTCCTCCCTTTTTTAGTGTCCTTGTGAGAAGTATTTAACAGAATTTGCAGATTTGTTGGAATTTGACAGGGCCGCGTTTCTGCTATGTCCTTGAACTTCTGGGGCTATTAACCATACACCATTGGGTGAGTCTACCCATGTGCTTTAATGGGCAGTAGATTATTTTACTGTGCATTAAAGTGTCACATAAAAAGCCATGACTTTATGCTAATGCACAGTAAAATAGTCTACTGCACATTAAGCGTCACTAAAAAAGCATGCACATGTGTTACTGTAGCTCACATTGGAGGTACTAAATTTAATGCGCATTAGAAAAAGCACATTCATGTAGACTTGCCCTTAGTGCCCCCATCCAGAGGTGCAACCAGCAAGGTCTATGCTCTAGGCAAAACCCTACTGGAGAGGGCGGGAAGAGTGGGGTGTGTGTGCTCCTGAGCACTGGAAAAGAGGGAGGGAGGAGCACAGGGGGAGACTCAAAGCCCCCAGCTGCTTCTGCTGCAGTGTGGTCTACCTACCCTGGCTGTTGCTGCAGTGTCCGTGTGCCCAGCAGTTGCTGCTGTTGTCATGGCACAGATTTCCCAGCGAGGTTACCATTCTGGTGCTTCGTTTAAGTTGGTGCCAGCTGCTGGTTTCTCCGCTCAACCACCCCTCATTATGCCTCTTATCAGCCAGCCCTTCAAGGCACTGAACAAATTCAGACAAACCCATTTCACTCCTCCCATTCCTTTAGCTCCACCCTTGTCCCCTCTGATTTATTAATAAGCCCAATCATAGAATAATAGAAAATGAGGGTTGAAGGCATCTCAGGAGGTCACATCTAGTTCAACCCCCTGCTCCAAGCAGGACCAGCACCAACTACATCATTGCAGACAAGGCTTTGTCTACCCGGGTCTTACATACCTCCAAGGACGGAGACTCCCCCACCTCTTTGGCTAACCTGTTCCAGTGCTTCACCACCCTCCTAGTGAGAGAGTTTTTCCTAATATCTAACTTACACCTTCCCTTGCTGCAACTTGAGCCCATTGCTCCTTGTCCTGTATCTGCCCCCACTGAGAACAGCCCAGCTCCATCCTCTTTGCAACCTCCCTGCAGGGAGTTGAAGGCTGCTATTAAACCTCTTCTCAGTCTTCTCTTCTCCAGACTTGATAAGCCCAGTTCCCTCAGCCTTTACTCAGAAGTCATGTGCCCCAACCCCCTAACCATTTTCATTGCCCTCTACTGGACTCTCTCCAACCCATCTATTCTGTAGGGGTTGGGGGGGGGGTGTCCAAAACTGGACACAGCACTCCAGGTGTGGCCTCACCAGGGCCAAATAGAGAGGAAGAATCACTTCCTTGATCTGTTGGTAATGAGCCTACTAATGCTCTTAGTAATGTCAATATATGCTCAAGAGACCCTGGGTTGAGGGCTACATCCCCTGCTACAGAGGAAGGTAAAATTCCCACAGTCCATACCAGTCTGACTATAGGGTATAATTCCTTCCTGACCCCAAGTATGGCAATTAGTCTGAGTGAAGGGGCAAGACCTCTGGCCAGGAAGCAGGATGTGGTTCCCTTGCTTTACCTGCAGCAGGTTAAGGTGCTAGGTCAGTGTTGTGTCGGGGTTGATGGTAGTCTTATGAAGGGTTGAGATTATGGATTGTATAGGATGGTTTGGATGGGGACACTCCTGCCTCAGGCAGAGGGTTTGATTAAATGACCTCTGAAGGTGCCTCCCAACCCTACCTCTCTATGATTCTTAGTCTTCCGGTATCCCAGGATGCAGCATTCTCAGCTGCTTCCCCCAAACTAAACTCCTGCTTGCCATCCCTCTAGTGGCAAGTTAGACCTGTGCAGGTAAGAAATGGTATGAACCCTTAATGTGGGACTGCTTCCTGCTTCTAACTTCAACACTGCTTCACATTCCCATATTTAGTGTGGTCTAAATGTAATGTGTAATGTCACCCTAAGTCCCCCCCTCCCATTTTCATCCTCCTGCCTTCTTGATGATATGCCTCTACTATGCCTCTAAGGCCTTCCCTGTATCCCATCTTCACACCCCTACTCACTCATGAAACCCAGTAAAACTAGTCCAGGTTAATGCAAATGTTATCAGCTGTCAATTATTGTAGGAATTGCTATATCACACCAGAGCTATGACCCCCTGAGTCCTCTTGTGACTACATTTGATACAACAATCTGTGCTGCTGGGCACCAAGCGTGCTTGAAAACCTGGGCCCTTTCCAATGCCTAATGAAAATCTTTAACAAAATCTGTTTCTCAAAGTTTGAGGATCATATATTTGTGATGCTAGGATAACACATGGATTATACAAACATATCTTTAGCTACGTGCTTGCTGTATTAATGACTGAAGAATTCATTCTTGCATCATCCATGTGTTGCATGCATTCACTGCCATGGAGACACCAAGATAAAGTATTCTTCCTTTCACATTTAGTTTTAAATTCCATATCACATTTTTTTTAAACAGAAAGTTTGTGGTAATGAAATGGTTGGGAGTGCTTATCTGGACTTATTTTCCATCTAGAATTGGCTCAGTTTTGAATGGAAGAGACTCGCTGCATTGGAACAAATCCAATTGAACAAATTAGTTGAACCTTTGTGTAAATTCCCACAAAACCAGAAGTATACATGTGTTATAGGTCTGCAGATAACACAGTAGCCTACAACATCCTGGAACCTACTGAAAAGCCATGAACACTAGACTGCCATGATACAGAGCACCTACTGCTTAGATCTCCCATTGACTTCAGGAAGAGCTAGATCAAAGCTACTAGTGATGGAAAAGACCTATTCCTCTCTAGCTCCTAGTGAAGTCAATGGGAGTTGCTTTTGGGGCTAAATGAGGACTAATTTAGGGCTCTTCAGAACTTTTTGTTCAAAACTATTCAATCAAAAAAGCAGGTTTTTAAGCAAAGGGCATGAATGGACTTGGTATTACTGGAACATTTAGACTTTTATTAAAAATAAGGATTTTTTTCAATTTTCAGCTGAATTTTTTTCAGGTTCAAGTCATTCGAAAAAGATCAAAATCTTCTGCTGAGGATATCACCAGAACATTTCCTCCATTCTTTATATAAATTTGTCACAGGAGGGGAAGAATCATTTCCCAACAAACTCTCAAATAATTAGCTTAGCCAGGGCTCAAACCCATGCATAATGTAACACAGACAAAACAACCCTGATCTTGGGCTGTATCCTAGTCCCTGCTGCAAGGTGCATGAATGCATTTTGGTCATTTATAATACAAAATAAAATACATTGAAAAATAAAAGGCATTTTGAAATGAAAAAAAAAAGGAAAGTCTCCCCAAAATGAATGCATCTTTGCAGATGTGGGAATGTATTGTGGCTGGAGATCATTTTCTAACAGAGCAGAGTGGTCAGGGAATTGTCTTGATCTGCTCTTATGGGTAACCAGTGAATGTGCAGAGAAAAGAGATGAGCAGAAAGCTCTTGTAAACCCGATGGACTCTAGCCATGAGTATTCGAAGCTGTTGCAGGGATGGGGGCATCCACTTCCCACTCAAAGTAACGCCAGCCAGGCCTTCAGATTCACTCTGCAACCTTGAGAAGCTCAGCCTGATGGTAAAGGCATCATACTTCTATGCTGGAGTGCATCAGTGGCTCTTTCTATTCAGAGGTTATGCAAAAAGCCCCTGAAGACAGATTAAAGGACTGGAAGATTTGGAGCTGTGTAGCAAGAGCACGGGACTTCAAAGCCACCCCGAGTGTCGAGTGTAGGCAAGCAGAATAGGGCTGAGGCGGGGAGGTGGCTGGTCCAATCCCTTTGTAGAGAAGGGGAACACACACATTTTTGGATGGTGCCCAGCAGGAGACAGATTATCTCCTTTCTAAAGAACAGGCCTGAAACGATTTGTGCTGGGAGCCGCTTAGCTCACCAAACAGCACGTTACACTTGAGGGCGATTAACATGTAAGGGGAAGCGCGTGGCGCCTGGGCTCCCATTATGCTTGCCCATGCAGGGGTCCCCCTACTTTGTCTGTCTTGCCACTTTGCATTACATTCGATTACACTGAGCTCAAAGGCTCCATGCTGACAAGGGATGCCCCAGTGAAGAGCTACAAAGCCAAGAAAAGGAATCAAAGCCACTCCAAGGCCTTGCTCTGTGATCACAGGCTGCGTCGTGTGCAGCTGTGATGGAGTGCCGGGGTTACATCGGGGCTGCTGTGAAGACCGCTTCCCCTTGTCGGACACAGGAGTGACCCCGGCACTGCGCTTTGCTGTTGCTTAAACCTTGCAGAAAGCTGGGCTGGGCTGAGGTTTTACAGTCCCAGCTTGTCTCTGCGGTCTGTACGGTTCTTCTCCGGGTTTCTTTCCTTTCCCTGATGGCTTTCCACCTTCCTTCTCTAATGACTCCTCCATCTTCTCTC
>NW_005843112.1:215031-220375 GCF_000455745.1 Alligator sinensis | reverse complement strand
CAAACCCAAGAGAGAGAGGTCAAAGGCAAAAAGGCCTCCCTGAAGCTCTCCTCACAAAGTTGCCTTTAACTCCTTCCATCCAGGTGGGTATTGAGCTCCTGTGCAAAAAGCCGGAGGTTTTAGAGCCCCTAAAAGCACTGGACTGGTGGACTCGAGGATGTCGATAGGAACAAGGCCTTCATGCAGGCTCTGTGTCCTGCTACCTCTTCTTATTAGGGCCCAGATATTCTGACACGGTGCCTTCAGGCAGCCCAGCTGGTGTGAGGGTGGGATGAGGAGGAGGCTGAGGTTGCTCATTATGATGCTCTGACTCCTACTGCCTCCAGGCACTTGCAGGTCTTTCCAGAGACTGGGTTAGGTGGGATATGGCTGTGCCTGGAGCCATCACCCTTTCTTCCCGGCAAAAGAAAGAGGTACAAATCCTTGTGGACTTCCCCCCCGACTTTGTAACCAACCCTCCCTCTGTTAATAGTTCTCTTCTCTCTTTGAAGCCTTGTGTCCTTCATAGTGACACAAGTTGCCCCCATACCCTCCTTCTCCATGCCTTTTATGACTTTTATGACTTTCTTCCCTTTCCTGGCATAATCCAGGACTTGCTTCTCCACTGCCTTGCACCTTGTACAGCCCTTTACCTTCGTGTAAAGTCAATGTCGATGCTACACTTGGTGGCACTTTAGGTCCATTGTCACGGGGGTGAAACAATTACATGAAATGCAGAATAATGGAGAATCATCATCTCCCTGAATGGACAATGGGAATGAGGGACAAGCAGAGCTTTATCCCCTTTGAACAGCCTGACATGGGTTAAGGGCCAGAGTCCTGTGGAAGAGCAGGGGGTCGGACTTGATGATCCATTGAGGTCCCTTCCGACCCTAACATCTATGAATCACCTCTCTTGGAGAAGACTGATATCCAAATGGTCTCTGAGGCTTATTTTCTAAGTCGGGTTGGAAAGATGTGAGAAGCGACTGTACAGAGAATGCAATGGGAAAGCCCAAGGCAGAATTTCTTTTGTCACCTCGGTTACCATTTCTGCAGCTATCAGGTAGGATCATTTCATTTTACATTAAAATTAATTGCTCATAGGGTTAAGAATATAGTTCTGGGAAAATGAATTGTGCCAGACACATCCCACAGGGACTTTTTGACTCGGGGTAGAAAACTTTACGAATTTGCCAAAATAGAGGAATATCTGTTTACCTACCTGTCCCTTGTTATTACAGTATCCGAGCAGCTAGATGCGTGATTGTGATTATCCACACAATTTGACAACCCCAATGGCACTCTACATGCTAATTAGTCTCTCCTGGGGATATGCCGAGCGCTCAGATGGCTGACTTAGAAACCTACAAAGAGACAATATGCCGAGCGCTCAGATGGCTGACTTAGAAAGCTCCAAAGAGACACCCTGCCACGGAAATCTTTCTGTTTAAATGTACCCACTGTGCAATAGATGGGAATGTGTCCTTATCAATATTTCACCGTGCATCCGATGTCTTTCTCAGCACCGCACCAAGACTCGGACTCCTCTTCACTCATGCTCTAGCCCAATATTTTAAACTTGAACCTCTATCTTCTCCCAGTTTCCCCTTCTCTCTAGATTAGAAGCCATCTTGGTGTGAGGAGCTGGACAGCTAATAGTCAGTCTCGGAAGAGTGACAGTCTGAATTACTTTCATCAGAATGGGCCCACTTGGTTAGCAAGACGAGCAAGAACATTTTCCGATAAAATATTTTTGGGCTGGAAAATGACAGTTTGTCAAAACTGAAGCTTTTCACGGGAACATGTTGACTTTGATGAAACTTTGTTCATAAAAAGGAATTTAAATGAAGAGCTTTGATAACGTCCTTTTCAGAACACAGCATCGAGCCTCTTTCCTTTTGAAATGACATCTTATATTCTGTTAGGCCCAAAATTACTTTTTAAAAATAAAAAATAATTTGTTTTGTGGGGAATTTCCACTGCAATTTCATTCTAATTCAAGCCAAGTATTTCTTTTATATGTGAGAAGTTCCCCTGCAACGGGAATTTCAATTCCTGACCAGTCAGAAATGATATTTTAACTAAGAATATGGTGAGGGCAGATTTAGAAGCTGAGCTGCTAATGAGGGCAGCCCAAAGAAATCTGGGTGCTATTTTTGTTTCTTTGCAGATGCAGGGTGCATCTACATGTGCAATTAATTTGAAGCAATAAACTCCGGCATATATTGCACCGGAGATTATTGTTTGCAGGTTTGCTGTTTAAACATGCATCTGGGACTGCAGCCTATTGAGTTGGGTCAGAACAGCCGCGACTGGCAGGGGACCCAAGGGGTCAGTGTGCCAGCCCGGGACTGCCCCAGCTCGGCTCAGTGTTTCTGTGGAGGGGCTGGCTGGTGCACAATGGTGCTTTAGTGCGGGACAAGCTGGCACGAACCCCTGGCACTGAAGCACCCTCATGCCCCAGCCAGCCCCATCAGCATCTAACACGTGTTGCAGTGTAGTAAATAACTCTGCTCTAGGACAGTATTTGGATTTAAAAGTACTATCCTACAGCAGAGCTTATTAGTTTACTGCTGCCTAATAGCGCCGCACGTATAAACGCAGGGACTTTACTGCGGAGCTAATTAGGCAGCTCCGCAGTAAACGTCTTGTGTAGATGTGTCCACGAGGTTTCAATGAAAATGTCCCCCCCATCCCCAATTTTCCTTCCGATTTTTCTTGATTTTTTAAGGCTTCCAGGAAAAACTTGAAAACTTTTCCATTTTTGCCAAGCAACACCAGAAAATTTTCGGTTGAGGTCCAGTTTTTTTTCAGGTTTAGCCAATTAAAAAATCTGTTCCAAAAGCCCCAACATTTCCATGGATTTTTTTTCATAAAGGGATAATTTTCCATTGAAAAGAAAACGGTGAGAAATTGTTTGCGACTCAAGCTATGGTAGTACCGATGACCATGGTTTACTTGGGCTAGCCTCTATATTGAAGCTGGCTGGAAAGTGGAAACCTGTTTTTGTAAGAAATATTAAAATATCTCCATTCTCATTCAGAAGCTCTGTCGGTAGTTTGATCTGTTGGACTCCCAATGGAGTTATATCTCTGTGAAGAACGATATGATACACGAGTATTCACAGGAAATGTCCCTTTCTTATATGTTCCCTTATGGAAAAGGAAAGACAACGAGGTGACAGCAGGGAGAAGGAAGGAATCTGCTGCTGATGTTATTAATTGATGTCTAATTACATCTTTTGGAGACAAAGCCACTTCAACTGAGACACAAGCTCTCACTTGCATCTTGTAGGCCTAACAGATTTCTGCTGACCTCTTCCATTTGGTGGAACTGATTGCACATAAATGCCACAAGGAAGAGCCAGGCACAGACTTCAGGCAGCGTTTGTGGACTCAGTATTTCGCTGCGTTATTCTTCAGCATATTTTTGGTCTGTGCTGAATTCCCTTAGGGCTTTCAAAACAAACATGTTGCTTGTGACTAGGTTAGAAGGGCTGGATGGCTCCGAGGACTGGGATTTCAGGATGGTCACCTTTAGGGTCTAACCCAATGGGTACCTACTAAAAGGTGTCACTTCCGTTGGCCTCAGTGAAATGAGTTGGTTGATCTTGGCGGACCGATGTCCTCAGCAGAACGGTTAGCAGTTGTCAATCCTACCTTTTCCCTCTTTTCAGACGTCTCGCAAAGATGCCCAAAACGAATAGGCTGTTGAGATTCAATGAATCTTTTGCCTTCTGGCAGAAGGATTTACTTTCATGATCTCAGCTATTCAGTTTCTGCTCCCAGAGGAGCTGGATGGGGGAAAAAATAAGAAAAGTTGCACACCTTTTCTTTTTTTATTTTTTTTTTTTGAAAGCTCAAAAGAGTATTTGGTTTGGATTAGTCTGAGCTGTGGGCAAATCCCTCTGGCACCTAAATGAGGGCAAGGAAGGATGCTGGATCTGTTTGGTCTGGGAAGATGAGAAGACACACTCTCCCTATGGCAGAGATGTCTTCTAAGAGCCCGTTTATGGGGGAGAAACTTTGAAGCTGTAAGGAAAGTGTATGCTTTCTGAGTTCTTTGCACAGGTGTCCATGTGCCCTGCAGCTAATTATGATGATAATAAGGAAAGCAGTGGGCCAACTGGACTTCCAGTCTATTAAGACTTTGCAGCAAGAAGGGCAATAACACGGTAGGTGAAACCATTCAATAGATTCACAGGGAAATCAGCCATCACTCAAAGGGAGGGAGTGCATGGAAAGGTAGCCCGTCAATCAAGCAGAGACGGCCTGACATCTTAAGCAGCCTATTGATCTCTTATTCAGAATTCATGCAGGGCGACTTCTTGTCATAAAACATTCAGAAGCCAAAATCAATAAGAGATGTGGAGCATTCAATCTTGTAGCTTCAAAGTCATACTTGGGGAAAAAAAAAATCACTGCTGCTCAAATGTCACCAGGGCACTAGCTTGAATTAAACCAAGTACAGCAATTTCAATAATAAGTGTTTGTTTCCTGTTTTTCCAAGCAGTCGGCCAGCTGCAAAGTGACAAGGGCTGGCTTCGGCCATCTGACAGGATCGGTACTATCTCCTTTGCTGCGTATATAGCAGATTTGGGGATGGGAGAAAGACAAACGTTTCCTGAGACTGAATTTTCCACAGTGGAAATAAATTCTCCAACAGTTTGTTTCTCCCCCATGAAGGCCTCATGTCTGCAAATTTTAAATTTTTTTAAAAGTCTTGTAAATGCATCATGGGAAAGCCTGGTTGGAGAAATGTACAGCCAATATATGGCAGACATGGTTCTTTGGGCAAATCTGATATCTTTTATTAGACCAACTTAAACGGTTGGAAAAACATTTTTTAGCAAGTTTTTGGGTATAAATACCCTTCGTCAGGCTAAGGAAGTCTCTGCAGTTGGTGTGTGCTCTTCCTGGATGGAATGAATAGTGAAGAAGCCAGAGGCTGGGCTTTTATATATGGTATTTTATATTTTATATATTTTATATATTTTGTATTTTATAGACATGGTATTTTCTGCACTGTTCCCTGCCCTTTACTCTTATCATCAGTAGCCAATCCCAGACGCAGCACCCAACACGGAAAGATCTGGAGGAGCTGCAGAAGTGACAAGAAAGTCTGTCTTGAAGGCCGTAGGACTTGACTATGACACTGAGTCTGATCTCAAGGCTATTTTAGCTCTTCACTCCCTCCAGTAGATGGGGACTTGCCAGTGCACCTACTTATTTAGGATGTATCAGCCTCACCCAACTCCAGCCTCCCTGCGTAGCTAAGTGAAAGGGATCTATTTGGAGTCACCGCGGTACAGAGGCTATGGCAAATTTGGCTATACTGTACGGCTTCCTCACATCCTGCCTGC
>NW_005843112.1:197229-215000 GCF_000455745.1 Alligator sinensis | reverse complement strand
CTTTCCCCTCCTTGCAGTGGAACAGCACTTAGATAAAGGTCACCGTCATTTGCCAGACAGCCGAGCCATAGGTCAATACTCCTGAGTCTAGCTCTGAGTCTAATGGCTATTACCTCCTTTCCAGCCATTGTGGAAGGGCAAGGTTTGCTGTTAGGGACTAAATTAGTATGAACCCTGGATATTTGTTCCATGGTTGAATCACAATCATTTCCAGAACAGTTGACGGACTCTTAATTAGTTCCTTGGAAATGCTTGATTCAGACAAATAGACAGAGCCCCAGGAACTCTGGAGAGGAATAAGCAGCACTAATAGATGAGCTCTTAAAAGTAAAATATCCATTGTCATGCTAATGTCCTTAAATAGGAATTCAAGCAATATAGGAAACACAGGCCCAGAGGCAACAGCCATTGAAATCAAAGGGAGTTTTTCTTTTGATTATAATGAGACAAGAATGGGATGTCTTAGAAATACTTCATGAGCTCTCAGTAGGTCTTTTACCTTCTAAGCTTAGAAATAAGCAGTGCACAGTGCTGTCCTTGAAGTATCTGCTGTTGACAAGTGGGACTGGAGTACATCTAGCAAAGCCAGTACATGTAGTAGTAGGGGTTGAATGCTGCTGCAGCCCTGAGCATCCAGCAAAGCTTTTTTTTTTGGTGATATCTTGTCCAACATCTCTCCCAACTCTACGGTGTTAGTCCAAAAGATATCACCAAAAAACTTTGCTTCTCTTTGGTACATCTAACCTGTTACAGGATACATTTGGGACTGAAAGGCTTGTGCTAAGTGAATTTAAGAAAGCACATTTGTTATCAATAAATAACGCTCCCCCAGTACAGGTGGTATTGGCAGAAGGGCTGCTCGAGAAAACCACTGCCTCTTGAATGTTGATTTTCAGCAAGTCTTGCAACATCAGGGATGTTCACAATGCCTGGAAGATAGTTATTGTTACTCTAAATGAGTCAAGGGTCATGTGCAGCAACACCTGATAAGAGCAACAACTTCTTACTAGCAACATTTGCCCTCGGAATATCTCCTGTATTCAAGGGATATGCTCTAAAAACAGCAACAGCCACTTCAGAGCAACAAAGCACCAGGGCACTTATCTGTTGCTCTTAACAGGTGTCATTTGTATTTAGAAGTGATAATTGGGATGACTAGGTCAGTGGGTCTCAAACTTGTTAGGCTCAAAGCACCCCTAGGAAAATGCCAGCTCTTTGTTTTTATTCAATTTTTAATTACAGAAAAATCACAGAGCGATTCTTCTGCTGCAAAGAGCTCAGCAAGACACATCAGGGAAGAATGATTTTTATACTCTGGATTCCTATTTGAAATCTCTGGGTTTTACTTGGTGAATCATGTCTCTACACTTAACAGTCATTGTATGGTACCCTATGGCACCCTTGAAAAGATCTCAAGACACCCTGATCCAAAATCACTGACCTAGGTAATTATGAGCCCACTGGGTTGATGTTTATCCTGGACAAAATGCAGGGTTCATCAGTGAAGACATAGAAAGGATAATACAATAAATGCCAGGGCATGTTGGCAGAGTGGTTGGGCCTTCTTGCTATGGTCTCCGAGACGTATGTTTGGGCCTCACTCCAGACTTCTCTGAAGATGGCCTTAGCCAACCCCTCTCTAAGCTTGAATATACACTCAGGCTGGGGAATCAAAGACAATTGGATGTAAGGAGGCCCCATCTTTCCCTTGTGTGCTGCTGGCTACAGAAACCAGTGTGCCTTAACCTCACTAGCCCAATGAGCTGTTACATGGACCTTTGACTTGCCTGGAATTCAATGAATGCTAATCTGCCTGAATTTATGGAAAATCAATTTTATTCAACTACTGCGATACCTTTTTGAAGAGATTATAACTTTTGTTGCTATCCTTAAGCGTGTCTGAGGTAATAGACTTCTGCAAGGAATTTGACTTGTGGCCACATGATATCTTCATTGAGAAACTAGAATCAGTGTGGCAAATATGAGCATTAATGAAGTAAGAACTGGCTAATCGGCGGTTTTCAAAGGGTGCGTCTACACGTGCCGCTATTGGGACGTTGTTACTGTGTTTTTGGAAGTACTAAAGCACGGTGCAGTAACAGCTCATGTACAGTTATTTTTAGCATCTACTTTGCCGTAGTGGCATGCCATACTGGGGGGGGATCGTGGCACTACAGCGACATAGCTTCTGGTCACGTGTAGATGCCTGCGGACACTACATTGCTGTAACGCAGTGCTACAGCGATGTAGCGCGGTGCTACAGCGATGTAGCGTCACATGTAGACGCGCCCAAAATGTAATAATAATTGGAGTTATCACACAGAAATGCGTCTAGTGAGGTTCTACAGGGATCCATTCTTGGCTCTGTGCTGCTTCATATTTTTTCAATATCTTGGCAGAAAGCAAAGTAACTTTTAATAATATTTAGTGCCGACACAAAATCTTGGGGGAATGGCAAATAATGAAATGGAAGCTACACTGATAGAGGGACTTGGATTACTTACTCAGCTGGGTGAAAACCAATAATATGTATGTCCATATGGCCAAATGCAGAGTTAAGACATCTAGGGGCAGACAATATAGGCCTGACATACAGAATGGGCTCTCTGTCTTGGGAGGTTACTAAAGATTCAGCTGTCATACTGCAGAATCAGCTGAATAGTATGATGAGGCCAAGGAAGTTAATACACTCTTAGCTATATAAAGAAGACAACCCTGAGGAAGAATTGAGAGGTTGTGTGAACTCCAGATTTGACAGTGCTATGACTGCTTCAGGAGAGCTATGTCCACTTCTGGTCTCTGCAATTCATAATAGATGATGAAAAAATGGAGGTGATTCAGAGAAGAGGCGCAAAAATGATTAAATGGTTTGGAAAACATGCTTGATTGTAAGACACCTGGGGAGCTGTCTCTCAAAAAAAAAAGATTCAGGGCTGGTTTGATCACTATCTATAAATAGCTACATGGTGAATGGAGAGCTCTTCAGTCGAGCAAACAGTGGTAAAACAACATCCAATGGCTGAAACTTGAAGTTAGGAAAATTCAGACTAGCATGAAGCTTCATCGTTAACAGTAAGGGTAATTAGCTAATGGAGCAAACTCCTAAGGGGTTGTGGTGGATTCTCCAATGCTGGAAATATTCAATACAACATGGATTTGTTTTAAAAAAGAAGGTGCAAATAGGGTGTGGATTGGAGAAGTCTCATGTTTGGTGGTTGGAGTAGATCAGGGGTGCTCAATCCCTGACCACCAAGGCAAATCCAGCCCATGGGGCAATTGCATCCTGCCCATGGGACTCCCCATGGGTCAGGGAATTTGGCGATGGAGGAGCAGTGGCAATTAATACCGCCACCCCTCTCCCTGTTGCCAAATTCCCAAGCTACACATGTTCATATTGGGTCCGGGCTATACCGGACCACTGTCATGTGGCCAGATCAGGCCTAGATTGGCTGGATTAGGTCCACACTATGCCTGCCTCAGCTGCCAGATTGGGCCCACTGGCCAGATCTAGCTTATAGATGGACCTGGCACTGCCATCCAGCTCGTGGGATGAAAGGTTTTGGGCATCACTGGAACAGATGCTCACAGCAATCTAATGTGGCCTTGCAAGTGGATGAAGCTTTGAAGATATTAATAGTCAATGACTTGCTGGTGGTGCAGGCAGACTCGGACCTGAACAAGCATTGCGGGGCAGAGGACCTGGAAGAAAAGGGACACCAGATAATGGGCGGTTCATAGATGATCTTGTCCCTCTCTGCTAGAGGGATGTATTATGTTGGGCCTGGCTGCACAGTGCAAACCCCAGCAGTACTGGGGCCCAGGAGGCTGAACTGGGGTGGTCTGCTGCACCGCACTGGGTGGCTGCCTGGTTTTTCCTCTCCTGCCACATTGCCTAGGGCTGCATAGCACCTCTTGGCTCAAGAGATTGGAGACAGGTGTTTCCTGTCGCTGTTTAGCAGGGTGACTCTACATAGTGAAAGAGCCCCAATCCTGGTCTATTGTCTATTATCCATACTACATTTAGCTGCGGTAGCATTGTGAGTTCACAATCACGCCCAGATAGAAACTCATGTGCTGTTACTGCCAAGGCAAGTGGGGACATGGCAGGGGGTTTTGACCATTTTTAACATCCCGACCCATTTTTCTCTCCCATTGGTCATTAGCAGACTAATAGTGACCAAGCAAGCCTATGTTATTGCTCCTACAAACTGTTCACCCCTCTTGTCCAGCCTTTTATAGCCTCCCAGAAAACACAGTTGTTATTTTAGAAAAGTACTGACTCTTTTCAAGAGTGAAAGGCTCATTCAATCAACCTAACAGCATCATTTCTCCTCTTCCCCACCTTTTATTGGTAAGTGGCTGTTGAAAGGAAAAAAGGAAGGGAAGGGAAGGAAAAAAAAACAACAACTCTCCATTTTTTTGGCTGTTTCTTGGAGATAAAGAGCAACATATCTCTTTTATTGCTTTTAAGTAGCTGTTAGCTTACCACAGAGTTCATAATCAGCCTGAGTAGGCAGTAGCATCATGGAGAAGGACGTGGGCCCTGGGGTTTACAGACAAGATGATAAATTGAAAATGACACCGTGACAAAAAAGGGAAAATGCTATATTGGGAATGCATTAATAAAAACATCACGTATTATAAACAGGCAAGGGGAATTATCGTGCTGCTGGCATGGGCTAATCCTCAGCTAGGGAGGACAGAGCTCAGTTTTGGGTGATGAGTCTTTAAAGAGACAGATGAATTGCAGAGAGTGTGAAGTCGAGAAACCAAAGTGCTAGAAGTGCTGCAAAGCAAGACCATAAGGAAATGGGAGGGTTTGACGCAGGGATGAGCCATGGCCACGGGCCGTCTCTCACTGAGTACAATAAAAAGGTATTGTAGGCATAGCAGGGAGCTATTATCCACGTGGCACAGAGGAAACAACGTGAAGTCAGGAAATCACGAGGCGTTAGCTGCAGGGGGTCTTTTGGAGCAAGGGTCATGGGGGCCATCAAGCCTGACTGGCTTTAGGATGGAGCTGGATACATTCATGAATGGGATTACACAGTGGGGTTGCTTGTGATAGCAGGGGACTTGAAGTCCTTTCAGTCCTATGTCTTCCCTTCCTAAATTTCAGGAACATAGTTTCTGGCCCAGCTCACAGGTTGTGGAAATGATCATGCAGGCTTCAGGCAGAGAAGTTGGTAGTTTTATGAATAGTGGTTGAAAAAGTGTATCTGCCGATGTCCATAGACCAACACGGCTACATCCTACACCCCTGTAAGGAGCTGTAACTCAAAATGAGTTTTTGAGTGTGTCACTGATCTGAGCTTTTCCTTCCATCCTAGTGCAAGGTTTTTGGACTGCAGGAGAAAGGTGGCCCTTGGGGATTATACGTGTCAAAGATTTCACCTTCCAGAGGATCCATAATCAGGTTCCTATTTTTAACAGGGGGATAATTAGCCATTGGAAATGCTTAAACAGTGTGGTGCATTTCTAGAAGACTTGCTTTAGCTCAGGAGTGTCAAACTCACTTGGTCCCACGGGCCAGATGAAGGGCACGGGGCCCGTGCACAGGCTGAATCATGCCCACAGACGTGCCCCCATCTGCACACCTGATCCAGTACACGTGGCACCTGTCCAGGCTGGTCCGCGATGCTGGGCCTGCAGCCAGCGCAGTCTGGGATCCAGCCCCAGCAAGCTCCACTTGTGCCGTGGGGCCGATCCTGCACAGTGTGTGGGTCAAGGGGGCAGCACTAGTGGATGGATTATGGGGCTCTGTGGGCCAGATCCAGCCCATGGGCCAATTCTTTAACACCCTCGCTCTCACTCGACGGGAAGTTGTGCGTTCCTCAATCCAATGTTCATCTCCGCCATAGGTTGAGGTTCCCTAAACTGTGTCCTGTAGGAACTCATGCTAGATAATTATCATGATCCCATTTGACCTTGAGACCCAAGAACCTATGATTTTTGAAAACTATTTTTATTATTCACCCTACTAATAACTGTGGGAGCACTCAGACAAGTTCCAGGGTTTTCCTCTTTCTTCTCCCTGAAAATATGGGACAAGAGTTGCAAGCGACCGTTGGCTTAGGGAGCCTAACCTAAAATAAAAGTTTTCTTGTTTTTAGCATAGGGGCACAGACATTTCTGAAAATTTCTGGCCACCTTCAGATGTCTCAGTTGGGGCCCTCAAAACCATGGCTTCCTGCCTGGGATAATCTTGGCTTCAGAGAGCATGTGGTTTAAATTTGCTACGGGGTGCAAAAGGGGAGATTATAAACAGGCAAGAGAGACACGGGGAAGGAGCATCTAAAGGAGGCTCTGTTTGAATATGCAGACTGCTATTAATGTTTTTATTACTGAGAGGTCTGTAGATAGGCAGAGAGAGGTGCCAATTGATAGGGCTCAGGAATGGGCAGCATCATTTATAGTATTTCTAGGAACAGTAAGGTATATCGCTGAATGCAAGTCAGCGTGCAGCTCTCTCTGCGCATGAGCCTTTAACACACACCTTGATGGCTCTTTTCGTTTTCGGTTAATATGCATGTGCGTGCATGCGGGTGTGCAAGCGCGTGCCACTGCCCTAAGTAGCAGCTACAGTGTGAGAATAAAAATGAAAAGCCTTCCTGAACCAAAAAAGCTTATGCTTCAGCCCCGCCCAAAAGGACCTTTCCCCATTATTTTATTCCATGAAAATGTTCAAAAGGTTTTGTACTCTCAACTGAGCCTGATTTGGGTGGCAAGTTGTTAATGCAATATATTGTATTCCCATGCATTAGAACAACGCTTGTGAACTTAATGGATTATTACTTTTTATAGTGCTCTGTATTATCAGGAAACATGTTAAGGGCTTTTTTGGAACGGAGAATGGAGGAGGTGTTTGGTTAATGTCAGGTTTTGCTGGCTGGTTTTTGAAGTATGTTGTTTGGTTAATGTCAGGTTTTGCTGGCTGGGTTTTGAAGTAAATAATAGGAACATTATTGATCCTCCTAAATTATGGACAATATCACCTGTGTCAGCAGGAGATATTCTTTCTATTATTGACTGATTATTTATATAGTGGAACCTGGATTGTTCCTGGGCTTAGCTTTCATGGCTCCTGCAAGAATGAAGGTTTGCAAACCACGGGGGAGGACATGCAGCTCCAGCAAATAGCTGCATAGCTCACCCTTCCCTTGGTGACCCCCTGCACAGGAAATAGGTTGCAAACCATCTGGATATGAATGAAATGGGTTATAGTGTATGGCAGTAACATCAGGGAGCCTTCGTCATGGAGCAGAGCTCCGTGGTCTTCGGCACTCTATGGAGATGGTCCCTGCCTCCAAGAGGTTACACGTCTAGCTATGAGTCTGTTAAAGATCACTTTTGAAACATCTGTTTGCCACAGCAACAGAAACAAAATGCTGCCAATTAATAATACAGTCTTTGAAATTAGTAGGCAACTTTTCCATTTTGTGCAGGATCATTTTGACCTCAGAAACTTGATTCCCCTAAAAAGCTGCACTGCAACACAAACCTCCTTTTATCCGCCTGCACTTAATTGATGCCTAGGCCACAAATGGTGGTCTTTTTAACAGAGGGTTCAAGCTTGTTTTTGAGAGCTGTTCCCAAACCTTTCTATCACAAGAAGAAGATAGTCTTGCTGGCTGTATTCCACCAGAGAAACAAATTATATCTCAGCAGTTATGATCTTTGAAGGATGTCAGATGTACAAACCTGGGGACAAATTTTCACTATTCAGAACATGCACCGTCATTTATGTCTGTGTAAAGTGGAGGTGAGATACGTCCAGGCCGATCTGATAATCTTTTGTGCTGGTTTTGCACAGGTATAAGTGACAACAAGAGGAGGGAGATGCAGGCTCATGGTTTTCATAACAGCTGATGAAAAAGGATGATAAATGAGAACGGCGGAAGAGTATGCCCAAAACTTGAGAGGTATAAATCCAACCCGAGGATGAAGAACAGCGATTCACCTGTTAGACTGGATGCCTCTGCCCTGTAGATGATATAACAGCACAGCAGAAAAGAGCTGCAACTTACCCGAAATAAATACTCGGCCTTAACTGACACGCTGCTATTCATTTGGGGTTAATATATTTCTTTTTGTAATTCAGCAGAAACAGGGGGTGCACAAATCATTTGGGCATCAATACAAGGTAAATGCGTGTGATTAAATGAGGAGAGAGGGATTTCAGCAAAGCTGCAACCCATAAAAGTTAACTATTACCAGCAGAGCTGACTCTCATTTTTGGCTTTATACTTAAGCTGCTGCATCTCTTTATTCGCTCCTAGATCATTCCTCTAAATAGCTGGTCACTCTTTAAGCAAACCTGACTATTTAAATCAAAGACCCCATTGCTTTTCTACTGCAGAAGATACTGGAGGAATTCCCATGCCAGGTCAATCCTTCCTAGCAGACAGATCGGAAGAGCAGGATTACATTGAAGTGACAACAGGAGACGTTTTACAACAAATCAATACATTAGATACTAATAAGTCAGCCGGACTGTATGGCATTCACCTGAGAGTTGTGAAGGACCTCAGAGGTGAAATTACAGAATTGTTGGCAATAGTATGTAAGCTATTATTATAAACAGCCTCCGTGGCAGAGGACTGGTAGGTTGCCAACATAACTCCCGTGTTAAAAAGGGCTCCGGAGGTGATCCCGGGAAATACAGACCAGCGAGTCTCACTTCCATCCTTAGCAAGTTGGCAGAATATATAAATAAGAATAAAATCAACAGTCACATGGACAAATATGAGAGTCAGCATGGTCTTTGTAAAAGGGAAACTCTGCCTTACCAATCTGCTGGAGTTCTTTGAGGGTGTTAATAAGCACAAGGGGGATCCCATTCACAATAAACTGGGTTTCCAAAAAACTTTCAACAAGATCTCTCAGTAAAGGCTTAAAAAATACCTGAGTTGCTACAGGATTGAAGGGAAGGTTTTTTTCATGGATTGAGACCTGGTTAAAAGGAAGCAAAAGGTAGAGCTAAATGGTCATTTTTCAGGATGGAGGAAGGTCAAAAGTGGTGTCGTGCAGGGGTCTACTCTGGGCCACTTTTGTTCAATGTTTTCCTCAATGACCAAGAAACAGGATGGGGGGGGGCAGTGAAATCTCCAAGTTTGCAGATAATACTAAATTATTCAGGGTAGTCAGATCCCAAGATGACAGAGAGGAGCTGCATGATTGACCACAAGATGAATATAAGCCACCAATGTGATGTTGCAGGTGGAAAAGTGAGCAAAACCCTGGCTTGCATCCATAGATGCTTCTCTAGCAAATCCCAGGATGTCATCCTCCCGCTGTACTTGGCCTTGGTGAGGCCAAAACTGGAGTACTGCATCCAGTTCTGGGCTCCGCAATTTAAAAGGGATGTGGAGAAACTAGAGAGAGTCCAGAGGAGAGCCATGCATGTGATCAGAGGGCAGGAAAACAGGCCTTATGAAGAAAGGCTGAGAGCTATGGGACTCTTTAGCCTGGAAAAGCGCAGGCTCAGGGGGGACCTGGTGGCCACCTATAAGTGTGTAAGGGGGGTACATCAGGATCTGGGAGAATGCCTGTTCACCAGAGCACCCCAGGGGATGACAAGGTCAACTGAATACAAACTCCTCCAAGACCGTTTCAGGCTGGACATAAGGAAGAACTTCTTTACAGTCCGAGCCCCCAAGGTCTGGAACAGCCTGCCACCGGAGGTGGTGCAAGCACCTACTCTGGACTCCTTTAAGAGTCAAGCGGACATTTATGTTGCTGGGATCCTGTGACCCCAGGTGACTTCCTGCCCCTGGGGCAGGGGCTGGACTCGATGGTCTTCCGGCGTCCCTTCCAGCCCTAATGTCTATGAAATCTATGAAATGCAGAAAGATCTCACCAAGCAGAGTGAGTGGGCAAAGAGAAGAATTACGGTCTAGCATGGCTAACGCCTGCTGATTTCTGTAGCCAGCAGCATGCAAAGCTGCAATGTCCAATGCATCATGTCCAACTCTCTCGGTCTTTCTGGCTCAAATACCCAGGTGCTCATTTACAGCTGAGTCAATTATAGACAGTCCTTGGCTTAGGTCTGAAATGAGGCTTATACTCCTACTTCTGAAACCGCAGCAAGATATCCAAATCGTTCTGACACCACACTTCTTTCCTCACCCATGCCGTGATGTAACCTCAATGGAACTGCTTCATCCTATTCCAGCAAATGGGGCTCAGCCCAGTGCTTCGAGGAAACATGGTTACATGTTGGCTGTTTTACTTTTTGGTTTATAAAGAGCATTTGGGTAACAGAATTATGCTTTCTAATAGTTCCTCCTATAAAACGGTTGCCGAGCTGTCTTTTTCCCGCTGTTGTCCAATAGCTACATGTTATCTTACATAGACAACCTGGACATATTCCCAACTGCAAGATGAGACACAGTTCAGGTGTGTGAGAGAGGCCTAACAGTGCACTGAGTTGGGCTCGGCCTCAAGCTGCAGCATAGCACAACTCATGGATGTCATCTGCAAGGCATGGGCCACGGTGTAGGGGAGGTATGGAGCTGTTGATAGCACCTCCTGACATTGGGGCAGTGAATGAGCAGCCTCCTGCTTATAATATCTAGTGTTACATCAAGCTGTGGCAGGGAAGATGGGGAAGACTGCCCTACACAGGTGGGCAGGCCGATGTGAGACCCGGCCCCAGGGTGACCCCCTGTCACAATGTTCAATTTGATTTCAGTCCTGGAGGGATCTCAGGCACTGCCTAACATTTCATAGGATCAGTACCTTAATAAAGGGGGGTGGACAGTGTTGCATTAACCGCTGGTGGTCCTCTTTTGAATGGGTTAGTTGACTTTAACATCAGATTTAACATCAGAAAGAGACAGTTGAAGTTTCTCAGACATGTTACAAGGAATGAGGAAATTGAAAGTCTGGTTGTAACTGGAAAGATTGAAGAAGGAGAGATTGTGGAAGACAGAGGTTGACTTATGTCAGGAGTCTATCTAAATGGATGAAAGTATCGACACTGGAAATTCTGTATGCCTCAAAGAGAAGAGATCTGTGGGAGACCATGGTCACCAATGCCCTGTCTGGCTATGGTACCTAGAGAGAGAGAGTTAGCTTTGGTTCTTACTGGTGCGAATGCACTTTACTAACAGAGACCAGCTGCTTAATTGTGGTAACTTCCTGGAATTGCACAACCTGTGTAGGAAGGGTGCCCAGTGGCTAGAGAAGACACTGGAAAGCCAGGACTCCTGGGTTCTCGCTCATCCAGGAGTGTTGCCTAGTCGAGTCACGTACTAGCACAGCAGAATGCCTAGATTTTATGCCTCAGCAGTGTTACTTAGTGGTTAATCATAGCATCTGGGAGCCAGGACTCCTGGGTTCTAGTCCTGACTCAGGAAAGGAGTCAGAGCTACAGACCAGGACTGTTAGGATCTTTCCATAGCTTTACCACTCAATCACTCGCTGCGTGACTATGGACCTACTCTCTTCCCCATTCAGTAACTGAGTTACCCAAATGTAAATCATGGGAACTAGCAAATGGGGTATGAGGTGTCATTATACATTTGGGAAACCCTTTGAGCTTCTCAGATGATGAGGGCCTATATATTATCCTCACCCACAAATGAGGAACGCAGTGAGGATGGCCAAGCCCCTCACCCTGTCAGGACAAGATTCATCTCTGGCTGCTTTCTTATTCTCTTAGTCCATGTCATCTTTCTCTTGAGATTGCACTGAGGAGAAAGAGCTTATCAGAGCCAGAGGGCAGACAACCACTTAGCTCCACTTTCTGTCTCAGCCTCCAGCTATCCTCTACTTGCAGGGATCCAATGCCAGAAAAAATGGCCTCTTTTTTGGCTGGTACATAAATGTGACATTTCTCTGCACTTAACCTCCTCTCTGTACAATTCTCTACTGCTGTTCCCAACAGGATTTTAGCTCTGCTTAGTCCTACCTGTCCTGGCTGCCTTTCTCATCTCTGATACTTTGCCAGAGTTTAGCTTCTCTACTGTGGCAATGTTTACAGGTCCTAATAATCCATCAGGACACAGCATTGTTCTAGGCACTGTGGACACATACAAATCAAGGTCCATGCCCCCCAGAAGCACTTGCAATCTAATTATACAGTCAGGCAGGAACATACAACCAACCCCTGGGGTTGGATGGGGAGGAATCATAAGGTAAAAGTGGTAAGTTCCAAGTATGTATTTGAGGGTCAAGCAAAAAGACTGAGAGACTTTGGTTTGGGTGTTGACACATGTGGGAGTGCATCTCCCATGCTTCTGAAGAGCACGGGATGGGGACTGGTCCTATGGGGAAGGGGAAGGGGAAAACTGCTGGACCCTGAGATGAGCGTGGAGGGCCCAGGAATGGCCACTAGAGCTTCTTACCTGAAGGCGAGCACCTGGGGACCAGCAGATGGACCCCACACAGCCTCAGACATGATTTAAAAGCATGTGCTGGGTGCATGGCAGCCAGCTCAGAGGAAGCACGCTGGGGAAGACTGGCACTGACAGGAGAGCAGGCATGCAGGGGAAGACCGGCACTGGCAGGAGAGCCTGCATGCTGAGGAAGACTGGGCAAGTGGGGACAATTGGCACTAACAAGTGCGATTGCCAGGAAGAACCTGCACACCAGAGTTAGCCGACAACAGCCTAAGAGCCAGCAAATTGGAAGTAGCTGGCAGAGAGGGCAAGGTTGTTCTAGACACAGGAAGTCTGCCCCAGACAGCGGAGAGAAGAAAAGCAGTATAAGTCCGGTCATTTGGAGGAGTGGCCAGCAAGAGGGGCACCAGAGCAGGACCCCAACCTGAGAAGACAACCATTGGTCTCATCTAAACATTGTAACCCATGGGAAGCCTTCCACTCAAAATAGGTACAATCTAAGTCGTGGCATGAGAGAACGGAGGACACCAGTCAGGTGTCAACCGAGTATATTTGTTGATCATTAAGAAGGCCCCGCTAGAGAGGAAGAACACTCTGGCACATCTAATTACACCACATCAAGTAAGCCACTTTTACACACATTAAGGAAACACCAGCTTTCAGAAGAGAAAACGGTTGTATTGCATCAGAGCAGGAGCAGCACATCCACTGCTCTACGACGGATGGCTTTATTAGGGCAGAAACATCAGAAGAAAAGATAAGCAACAGGTCTCCAGAAGCTTAGTCCAGGCAGCTGGTTTCTGAGTAAAAGAAGGGCCCCTGCAGTGCTTTGTCAGTGCTCAGCTAATGAGGGACATGAAGTGTGTTTCATCTTTGTTACCATGGAAAGTCATCTACAGTCCAATAAGCGATGTACAGATAATGAGTTTTGTCACACTTACATCCCTGCCTCACATGAAAAGCAGTCAGAACACCTACCGCTGATCAGAGTTATATGTATATAGCCCATGTTTTATTCACAGTCTAATGATCTGCCAGGACAGGAACTGTATTTGGGGCTGATTGCTATGTCTGGGAAAGCATCTTTATGTCCACCAGAGTTTGGGAAACCAGTTGTTAAATAACTGTGCCAACAGACTCAGATCATTATGGACACTGGAGAGAGTAAGATAGAGGAAACGCTGGGGTTCAGGGGTCACTTTTCAAGAGCAGAGGGCTAGGGGGCAGAAGGGAAGAGGCATCCCTCATGGAGCCTCTGAATTATTAGCTCCGGACCTTCGGGTGAAAGAGCAAAGAGCTAGATTAAAACAACTTGCACCTTCCACCCAGCTGTGGTCCATTTCCCTAATCCAGGAGCATTTTCCTGACCAGAACGGAACATTTATACACATTGGACAAAACCTAAAGGTGGGATTATCCATCCAAATATATTTATGACCCTCATCACAACATGCATGTGGGGTAGGGAAGCACTATACACATGCTGTCTGCTGCCTTCTCTGTATTTTGCTACCAGCTCTTTCAAGGATGAAGTTTGCTTTTACTCATTCTCTAAAGGTGACATGTATAACCTACAAAGGTATTTGGAAGACAGTCATTTTTAAAAACATACTTTGAGAAGATTAGAAAATATGGTGCCGTGGGCTTCTGAAATGGAAAAAAACCAAAACATTCATACACAAAACCAGATCACAGGATAGTAGGGCTAGAAGGCATCTCACAAGGTTATGTCATCCAGCCCCCTGCTCAAGGCATGATCATCCCTAAGTAAACCCTCCCAGCCCCATGTCTGTCCAGCCAGCTTTTGAAAACTTCCAAGGATGGAGAGTTCACAGTTTCTCTAGGTAGCTTGTTCCAAAGCTTAACCACCTCCACAGTCAGAAAGTTCCTCTTAATGTCCACCCTACATTTCTTCTGATGAAGCTTGAGGCCACTGCTCCTAGTCCTGTCCCTACAGTCACAGAGAAAAGTCTATATTCTACATGCACACGTATATGTGTATCTACACACACACACACACACTGAAAACTACAGTAGACCTTACGTTGTATAATGGCAATATGGTATAGCATTTACTTGCCTTTGCCTGACTCACGTTTCACTAAGAGAAAAAGATGCAAAGGCAATGATCAGGCCAGAGGATGTCACAAGAGATGAACCATTTCAGAAAATTCAAGAAAGGAAAAACACTAAATTACAAATCTCACTAAAGGTCACTTAAAGTACATTTAGTGGTTAGACAAGGCTAATTTTAGACAACTTACAGTGCTGAGATAGGACAAGAATAGGTTTATGAATATTAATTAGAGTAACACTGATTAGGAATTCTTTTATATATTTTTTTTTTGCCTGATTTGGTAAGCTTTTCAATATTTTAGCCAAACCATACAGCATAAAAATCTGGGTTCATCTCAGAAACTTTTGCTCTTCAGCCTTGAACTGTGGTCCTTGCTGAATAGCTGTCTACAAATGAACTAAGATAAGAGCTGTTGTAAAACTTAATTTGAAACCTGTGTGAGAGAATTTAAAATTAATGTCTCTAAGTCTTAAAGTTTAAAAAACAAACAAACCCTGACAGGCTGGCCACCTGTTAGAGGGTTTAAAAAAAAACTTTAAGAATTAGAGAAATTAATTTTAAATTCTTTCAAGTGTTAATGACTGTGATTCATTTAGATAAATGTGCACTCTATAAATGCATCATCAGTTGCTTGATATACCTAAGCTGTACCGCTTAGTCATTTATATCGTTTCAGTATTTTCTTATTAGATTTGCTATTCAAATTTATCTACATTTATGTTTGTGGGTATTTAATGTTGGTGGGACTGGCTTTTCGAACCTTTCTTGGTTCTCAGAACAAAAGTGAGGGTCAACAAAACATGTTCAGCATTTCTTTTTTGTCCTGAAAACACCATTTTCAAAACATCGGGTAAAAAGTCTGTCCAGCTGAAGTTTGTCTATTAATATGCATTCGTTAGACGGTTTCACTCCTCCTGAGTTGTAGTTTATTAATTTGACCACAAATTCTGAAACCTGGTGACTTGAGGAAGTTTCCATTTGTTACAGTTTTGCATCTGAATCTTTTTTATTGGCTTAGCTACTATTTTCAATCCTCATAATTAAAATGTATGGAACTGCTTACCCTGCATCTCCGCTGTCATTACTTTGAATTTCTTTTCTCTCTGCCATTAGCTCTAGCGCTAGGGAAATCCAAATGTACTACTTCTTCCATTCGTTTCCTATGCATAAATGTATTTCAGATGGAACAGGGAGAGTCAGCTCTCGTGAAATATTTTGGGGTGATATATAATGCAGCACTTAAGATATTAATACATTTAACATTATGCTAACGGCAGCCCGCAAGCCAATAATGCAAGTATTAATATCAGCATCTACCATATCTTCTTTCCTTACTACTTCTACTAACAATGGAAGTTGCTTTAAAACTTTTGCAGGCTGCTATCAAGGCCTGAGGCCTGTCCCATTTTCTTTTAAGACACCATTCAAATGAGCTGGTGCTGTGGCACAGAATGAGATAAAGTGGAAAGCTGGAAGTCTGCAAGAAAGCTCAGGTGAGAAAGCAACTCAGCTCCTAAGGAACCCAATGCCCTTGGAAATCCTCAGCACAAAACCAACTGTTGAGAGAAAGAGAGACTTTGTGTATAAGACTCAACAAGCGTCACACAGCATTGAAAGTAAGTAATTCTCAGAGGCGCCAATCAGAATCGGGGCCCCGTTGTGAGAGGTACTGCGGAAACATATATGACGATAGAGCCCATGCCTTAGAGAGCTTACAATGTCGGAAAGGTGATTTTATACAAGGAGTGGGGAATAGTGTCAAGCACATCCAACAGCTGGTGTTTGCAGGAGCTAAGGAGCTAATCACCAGCTACAGATTCACTTCTGTTAATACCGACAACTACCGGGAACAACGGTCCACGTGCAGAGCTAAGTCTGGGTATGTGATATGAGTGCAAGCAAGAAAGCATTTAACAAACTTTGTCAGCTGCTTTCTCGTAGAACAGCAGGGCTGGAAGGGACCTCAGGAGGTCACCGAGTCCAGCCCTCTGCTCAAGGCAGGACCAGCCCTGACTAAGCCACCCCAGTCAAGTGTTTATTTAATCTGCCCTTAAAAGTGTCCAAGGAGGGAGCAACAGTGCTTTATAAAGCAGGAGGGAATGTAAAGAAATACCTATCCCTTTGGGCCCAGATCCAAAATCCTAGCATCTCTGCAGTCAGGACCAATGAATCTACCTAGAGTCTGAGCTGTATCAACCAGGACTGAAGTACCACCAACTCTGACTTGCTTCCCAGACACCCTGGGCACATCTACATGTGCAATAACATGCTTTAGTTAATTCACATTTAATCTAGCGCTTCCATTATGAGGTACTAGGAAAATGCACATTAGCTTCTCTTATGCATAGATTCATAGATAGTAAGGGGCTGGAAGGGACCTTGGAAGATCATCCGGTCCAGACCTCTGGCACCAAGCAGGAAAGACAACTGGGGTCAGGTGACCAGAGCAAAGTGACCGTCCAGTCTCCTCTTGAAGATTTTGAGGGTAGGCGATTGCACCACGCCTGGAGGGAGCTTATTCCACAGTCTGGACACTAACTGTGAATACGTTTTTCCTAATGTTGAACCTGAAACAGTCTTCCAGGAGTTCGTGGCCATTACTCCTGGTTTTCCTCAAGTGTGCCTGGTGAACAGTTGTTCACCGAGCCCTTGATGTACTCCCTGACCTAGCAGTAAGCTGCTACCAAGTCCCCTCTCAGCCTTCTCTTTTTCAGGCTGAAGAGTCCCAGGTCCATTGCACATGAACTAAATAGCACATTTTTTTAGCGGTGCTTTAATGTGTATTAGCTTATTTTAATGTGCATTAACTAAAAAGCATGTTTTTTTACGTGATGCTTTAATGTGCATTAAAATAGGCTAATGCGCATTAAAGCGTACGTGTAGATGCACCTACTAATTCCCACTGCCACATGCAAAGCCACAGACTCCCAGGCCTCCAGCCTTTTATAATAGGCTTGGGGGAACTGCTTAATCTCCCACAGCCGTTCCAGCCCACAACCCTGGGCACTTAAGGCAGGCTTCTAATCAGAGGGAAAGAATTAACCCTTTATCTGCCAAGAAGCATGGTAAGCCCTTGCAGAAAGTGGGACTACAACATTGTCAGATGTTTTAACCCCTCTTTATACAAAGAGGGCAAAGGACACTTGATACAAAGCCCTTGAGCAGACATTTGCTCAGCTTCCTTTATCTGTCCCATTCTGTAGATACCCATTGAAGAACATGGTGTTTTTTTTAGGAGCACGTATATGCTAGGAAACTCGGAGACTGAAATGCCAAGACTTAACTCACAGTTATTTACCTGCAGTCTTATCCGGCCCATCAAAGTCACTGGGAGCTTTAAGATTTCAGCA
>NW_005843112.1:182075-197084 GCF_000455745.1 Alligator sinensis | reverse complement strand
CAGCAGGAGCAGAAACAAGCCCTGAGTCTATTTTTTTACAGTGTGAGAAATAAGACAGGCTATGGATGTATTGGCAGAGCTGTGCTCAAAAGGGTAGGGAGGGAGGGGAGGAGGGAAAGGGGGGAAGAAGAGTTGGCCAAATGCATGAAAAACAAAGCACTCCATCACTGGTTTACTATGAATTGGCTAACAACAAAAGGTGACAGATCGCTTTGGTTTTTGGCACCTGGTAAAATATTATCCTTTTTGCCAGCAAAACAGAGCATTTACCAGAGAAAAACCTGGAGCTGTTTATAAAATGCAAGAAGTTTTATAGAAAATAAAAGAATGTTTTTTTTTCAAGGGCATTCACTTGGAACAAGAAAATCCAAGAACCCCTTTCTCTCAGATTTCTAATTTTGTTTCAGACCTCTGATTGGGTAGTCTGTTCTCATTCTCTATTTGATCTTATTCTGTTTGGAAGGTAACATGAGCAACTTATTATGGGATTTAAAAATGACTATAGGTTATTTTTGTAAAATATGCTTTTTTAGGTGGTATGTTTAGATGTATAAATATATATAAGAATGTATATCATTTTTCCAAAGGAGCAAAATATTAATCTATATAGGGCCTAGGACAAAAGTCAGAGCTTTATAGTAGATTGAAATAACTAAAAAGTATAAACAATTTCCTGTTAGGGGTGCTTGAAACTGTTCTCTCTGAAGTATTTTTGATGGAAATCTGGAGTTTTGTTTAAACAAGTTGTTATGTTAAAATTCATCCGCTTTCGTTTGAGTTTTCACATTAAAAACCCAACACTTTGTGAAAAAATGCATTAAATTTCTGATTTTCAAGGTTTGACTTTGGAGGAAAAATGCAAAGTTTTTCATAGGGGAAAAAATGATTTAATTCTTTGCTGAAAATTTTCCATGAACAAACTATACATTTTCCAACCAGTTGTCCTCACAGCATCCCATCCAACAGAAATCTTGCCTAATCCAGAATATCTTTCTTATTCCAAAAACAACATACACACATAAAACAGCATTCAGTTAAAAGACTGACAGAAGACAGCTGAGGTGAATACTGATATAGCTGCAGTATTTTAAAAATTAAAGTGTGTTATCATAGAAAAGAATTGATTTTATATATGCACCATGTTTGGCTCAAGTGAACACTAAATCCATTTACAAATGATATTGTGACAGGGCCCTGCTCAAGCTGCTGACTTACTGGGTGGCTGGTGATCAGTGCAAGCCCAGGGAAAATGAAAAGCTTGTGGCCCTGCTTGAGGGGACATGTGCCCAGCTGTTCTGGGTTAGCCTAGGCCCAGGTGGCTGGGCTGCAGTCCAAGCGGCTGGCACCATGCTGGCCAGAGGAAGCACACTGATTTGCCTGGATCCCAGAGAAACAGAGCTAAAAAACAGACCAAAGAAAGAAGATAGGGGGTATGCCAGGACCCAAGGGAAAAGCCCACGTGTTACTCCCTCTGAGCAATTTAAGTTCAGTTACTTTTTTCTATTATAATCCTTTGAAGCAAAGGCACAGGCGCCATCCTGAGCAAGACTGAGCCACACATAGTGCCTACAAGAAGAGGAGCCAAGCAGAGGCCAGGTCCAACATCAACACCTGAGTGGAAAGGGGTGGGGTGTAGGGGAGGAGGTGCCCCACAAAAACCGACACAGACTCAACTACACTAAGACCAGCAAGTGATCACAGGTGCCACCTCCCCATAATTAACCATTCATTGTATAGAAACAACAAGTCATAGCAGGTGAAAAGAGGGAAAAAAGCTCTCATTTATCTTTAGAAGTGGATGCATTGGCTCCTCATTCAGAAGTCATTTGAGAGTGAAAGAAAATTCCCAAGCTGGTCAACAGGTTTCTACACTTAGTTTCACTGCTGCCATCTTGCCATGGAGAGGTGGTTCCATTTCTAAGGGGTGGTTTATATTTCCCCTACTTTCTCACCATCTCTGTAACACTTCCATGCAGCTGATGCTTCAGCACAGTTTAAGACCTGAATGAGCACAAGGAGACTGTATATGCATTTGGAAGGCTGCTATGAAAGTAGACATGCAGAATGTGGTCATCCAAACTGGACTTTAGCTGGGACATTTGGGCATAACTTATGAAAAATTCATTGAGTTTGGCAGGGCCCAGAGTTGACCAGCCCTTTGATGAATGTAACTATCTCCTCTGAAAGAGGACATGAGATACATGAAATGCATTTGAGGTTTTTAGCAGAAAGCATTCTATTTTGCCCTAAAGAAAAGTACAAATTATTTATCTAAGTGCCTGGTACTTAGCAGTTCCAGCCACTCCAGGAAGTACCTAAAAAAACCCAACAATCTGATCATTTCAGCTTCCAAGTCATAGAGGATAAAGCATTTAAAATCAAAACATCAAGGGAAACAGTAGAACGATTTATGAGTCAGAATTCCCCATTGGAATGTGAAATGCTTGAGTTTTTGTTGTTTTGTTTTAAACTGAGGACGTTTTTAAAAAGGAAACAATCACAACTTATTTTATAAGGAAAAAGCAACGCATTTCATACATGATGAAAGGAGGTATTTTTGGACTGACTTGCCTGGGAACTGTTTGTCTCAACAGCTCCAGGAAAAGAGGTTGGGTTCTTAAAAGACCATTTTCCTCTTTGCACTTGTCAAAAACTTGGGATTTGTAGTGGCTGGGCCATGCGTCACAGCAACTCACCACTGGTGCCCATGGTGGGGGTAAAACAAGGGGACTCTTGGAAGTGGGGAGAATGCAGGGTCCAAAGTCACCTTTGTCCTTTCTGTGTTGTGGCACCATGTAGCTCTCTGACAAGCTCCATGAGAGCAGGGGACTTGGAGCAGGGTCATAGCTACAGGGCTCTCCAACCTCCTGCCTTATGCAAGCTAACAGCCCCCTATGTTAGGAACCCATTGCAAAAATGGCCTCTCTCTCACCATTGTAGATTGGGATTCTTTGGTGGGCCTAGTGTCCACCTCTGATTCAACCAACCTATCTGGGGGATGGACAGCCAAGGTATCACAGCATCCTCATATCAGCCGAGCAAGAGACATTGGTGTGCCTTTATTGCATCTGGGCTGCATTGGTAGGAGCGTTGCCAGCAGATTGAGGGCAGTGATTCTTCCCCGCTCTTCAGCATTGGGGAGGCCACATCTGGAGTCCTGTGTCCAGCTGTGGGCCCCCCACTGCAGAAAGGATGTACATACATTGGAGAGAGTCCAGGGGAGGGAAACAAAAATAGTTGTGGGGTTGGGGCCATGACTGGTGAGGACAGGCTGAGGGAATGGGCTGATTGAGTCTGCAGAAGGGAAGACTGAGGGGGATTGAATAGCAGCCTTCACCTCCCTGCAGGGGGGCTGCAAAGAGGATGGAGCTGGGCTGGTCTCAGTGGGGGCAGATGACAGGACAAGGAGCAATGGGCTCAAGCTGCAGCAAGGGAAGTTGAGGTTGGATAGTAGGAAAAAAACATCTCATGGGTAGTAAAGCACTGGCACAGAGAGGTGGGGGAGTCTCCATTCTTGGAGGTATTTAAGACCCAGCTTTACAGAGCCTTGGCTGGGACAATGTATTTGGGGCTGGTCCTGCATTGAGCAGGGAGTTGTGCTAGATGTGACCCCCAGAGGCCCTTCCACCCACATTGTCTATGATTGTGTGATTCTTTCCTTTCCCCTGGACACAGAGGCCCCAGAACATAGGACATTTTCAGGGGTCATTTTAAGCCATTACACTCGCAGCTGACTAAATATATGCCCATGCTGGCTCTCTGCAGCTCTCAAGGCTGCTGTGGAAAATGAAGGCATACCCACCTCCTCCTCCGTCTGAGAGACACGAGTTTTGTCTAGTTGGTGGCGGTTCCTGCGGAGTTTCCTCACCACTGTAGCTCCAGACTTGGTGCATGTAGAGCAGGAGGCCGATGCAGGTGTATCATAACGGGCCTTAGTGAGAACAGACTGAATGGAGTACTGGGACTGGAAGCTGGCTCCTGTCCTTTCCATGGGAACTGCAAGCAATTTTGCAATGGCAAGAAGAAACCCAGCTGTGACCTTAACCGTGTCTCATCTTGCAGCCATGCTGTGCTTGGGCTTACCACTCCAGTGGGCTGCTGCCCACACAACCTCTTCCAGCAAAGGGTTGAAATCCAGATCTAGATTTTGGCCAGGTTCTTGGCCCCACAGTCTGATGGCATGGGCTGCTCAAGCAGTGGAAAGCAGAAGGAAACTTCGAATGCTTTGCATTTAATCCAACCAAGCCTTGCCTACCTGCTGCATCCTTTTGATGTAAGGAGATGTGATAGGGGAGTGTGTATAGTTGCAGATCTATTGGGAGCTAAACTGATCCAAACCACACTCAGCGCTGGGAAAGAGAAGAGAGGTGCAATAATAGCTTGCCCAGCTGGCCGATTCAGTGGTATCCAGTACCTTAAACAACATCATCGGATATGCTTTATCCTAATAGAAGTGTTCAGTGACAGAAGATACACCCTATGTGTCCCATGGCCAAGCTGATGTGACCACAGAAGCGCTGAGCCAAATTTTGTGTAAACCTGAAGCCACGGCATTGAAACCTATACTTGGGTGCTCTTCTGGCATAGTCAGGCTCACACCTAGCAGCTAGTATAACAGACAAGCTTGCCTACTTTTTGTCTTTTCTAATTAGACTGTAAGCCTGTGAGCTCGCAGACCTTTTAGCTACGTGTATGTATGGCCCCTAGCACAACGCAGCGCTGTTCGTGTTTGCAGCGGTACCTTCTAGATGGAAAGCAACATCATCATTTGTACTCTTATCACCTTTTAATGTACTATAACCTGTTAGAAAAGGAATAGCTGTAGGCTTTTCCTGGCTCGATTATTATCTCTCAATATTTGCAGCAAACCACAGAAATCCAAGGCCCGAAAAACCATTTACATTTGCAGTAGTACATCCTGTGCTTTTGGCCTCTGCCGTTCCCCGGGCTCTGCATTTGCATTGTGCTCGGAGGATAAACAGACTTGTTAGGCTGTGCATTTAAGCAATAAGATGCACTCAGGTTTGCTTCCTGCCCGTTTTGAGCCGGCATCTCACTGTTTCAGTAAATAGCTTCTTAATGTGGTGTTAAATCCCTGTTTGCCTCTAAATCCCCACTCTTTGGCATGTGACTGACTTGGCAGTTCTGAGTCCACGTGTGAAAAAACAACAGTGAACTAGGAACACGGATAATACCTGCCCTACGCTGTGCAAGAGCAAGACGCCGGCGTTGGGAATAAGGAACCCGATACGGATTCAGAGCATTTGGAAATGCAGACAGTTATTCAGACCTCACAGCTGCAAAACCCCAAATCCCTTCTCTCTTCTGTGTGTGATCACGCACGTGCTATTGGCAGTGGACGGTTATTGATGAAATAATCACTATTCCACTCCAGAGGGATTGAAGCGTGTGCTTAAAATCCATGGATTGGAACCAACCGGCATCGACAAATACTTAATTTGTGACCTTGAGCAAGTCATCGCCTCTGTGGGTCCCTCAGGTCCTCATCTGCCAAACTGATACTCCTCTTCTTGTTGTCAGCTGAGATCACACATGCTCTGATCGGATAATAATAAATTATTGTGATTATCGTCCCTTCGTCTTCCATCCGCTCTCGCTCAAAACTCATCACCAGGCAATTCGGTAAAGAAACCTCTTCACCTCCAATTCAAACTCTACAAAGCATAAGCCATTCGCAGTAGACTAAACTAACATCCCACCTCTTGGAAACTTTCAAAGAAAATTACCGTCAAGGTCCACTAACCTTCAGGTTCCTCACAGAGACCATCTTTTAGACAGTGGCTATCGTTCATTACATTTTATTTCCTTAAAATGATTAATAAGTGATGAAGTGCTAATGGAATACATTAGCACTTCAAAATGGGGGTGGGAAGGCCAGTTAATGTGAATGAAGCCCTTTAAATATAATGAGTTGATGAATACTCAGCATGCGATGGCCCAAATGTGCATATTAATGGCAGATCATTAGGCCAGTGCAACATTAAATAGGACCATCCTTTTTGGTCTTTAAAGAGGTGATTTGGGGAATCTTTCAATAATTTATTATCCCTCCTGATCCTGTGGTGTGCTTTGTCCTCTGATGACTCACGGGGTAAGATAGATTACCTGTCAATATAGTTTTTTGGGGAGGAAGGGAGAGAAAAAACAGGCCTGGTTCACCACTTTATTACTCTAGTTTTATGCAGGTGTAACTCCAGTATACACTGGACTATATTCAAGAGAGAAGTAGGTGCAGTGAAATCAGAGAGGAATCAGGCTGGAAGGGACCTCATGAAGTCCTCTAGTCCAACCTCCTGCTGAAGGCAGGATCATCCCTGACTAACCCATCTCAGCCAAATGTCTGAACTTGAAAGTTTCCAAGGATGGAGACTCCATCTCCTCTTTAGGTAGCCTATTCCAAGGCTTAAACACCCTCTTAGAAAACCTAAATTTCCCCTGCTGCAATTTGACGCCATTGCTCTTAGTCTACAGTCACAGAGAATAGCTTTATAACCACCCTTCAGGCATTTGAAGACTGTTATCAAATCCCCGCCTAACGTTAGCCACTAAAGGAAGCAGGTGCTTACATCTGCGCAGGATCAGTGGAGCACCATCGCGGCCAGCCCCTTTGCAAGCGTGTGGAAATGCGTTAGCGCGAGTCGCGTCCTTCAGTTTCACAATCGGAAAGTAAATGGACAGGAGCGAGAGGCCCCGTCAATCAGTGTCTAATTTTCAAGATTCATTTGGAGCTGTCATGGCAATAAACCTCCCCCCGCCCAAAAAACCCAACAACCGCCGAGCAACTAGAAATAACTTCCGCGGTTTGTGGAGCGGAGACAGCACCCAGCAAACTTCTGATTAAAAACGCGCGTCCTGGTGAAACCGCCCATGGATCATCAAAGACTTAACTGTGTGATCTTCAGAGGCTGGAGCCAGAATTTCCTGACTACGAGCTGAACCAGAGCTCTTGCCGCTGTCCTCATTGTAGTTATCTGCCAGGTTCAGGGAGTAGCAGCTCCTGTACCTTCCTTAGGAAATTAATGAGAGTGTGTGATTGCAGAGGCCTATAGGAAATAACATTTCCTGTTATAGATCTCCTTTTTTTTGGTTGCTGTATACATCAGATTTCCACAAACTCATGCTCGGTATTATATCCTTGCTATAAGTTTCCTTCAGCAAATGAATTCACAGACATGCTTTCTGTTCCCAGCATGTACATAAAGACGACTTGCAATTCCAATAAATCTCATCAGTATTTTGCTGTGTGTGAAGGCTGAATTATGAGTTTCCTTATGGTGACTGTAAAGCAGCAAACTGAAGTGTTATTCTCTTATCTGCTTAGCAGAGATGGGCTGGGACCAGAAGTAAAGGAAAAATGCCTAGGTGTGCTGTGTAAAGGGAATTCATCACACCCCCCCCCCCCCCTTTTTTCTATTAACGTTTAAAAAAAAAAAAAAAAAAAAAAGAAGGGAAAGGAAAGATAAAAAAAAGGAAGAAAAAGGAGATGGAGATGGGCTGTTTGTGTTATGAACTTTAATTAAAAATATAAGTGGCAGCGTGGACTGTAGTTCAAGTTGCTGAACACTTCCCATTTTACCTTCTTTCTGCAGTTGCATAAAACTTTGCCAAACCCTAGCACTATTTTCCATGCGGTGTGTTTGCATGAAGCTTTTGCAAAGTTTCAGCAAAAATGGTTCTGCCATTCCCGAGGACAAAGTGAGGGACAAATAAGACATTGTGCCCAGAGCAAAAAATTCTTACAGGCGTTTCACTGAAAAGCTCTGGCTATGCCTCGAATTAAAGGCTGAAGAGTTGTCGACATAGCATCCCCTGCAGCTTGCGGAGACACGGCCAACTGATAGGCTGCCAAGAAGTTGGGCTCCTTCCAAAAACTTCCCCCATGGCTGGCCAGCATTTGTCATTTTGTGGATCGACAACCAGCAACCTCTTCAAGTTGCATGTTGAAATGACCCGGCTCAGGTCAGAGGTGAGCAGGGGCTAGGACCTGACCACCACCACTGCTTCTCTACGTGGCAGCATGGGAGCCCCATAGCCGTGGGCCAGATCAAGTGTTTCCCTGAAGAGGTGCTGAATATGTGAGGGCCCAAGGGCCCTGGTCCCCCTCGGGAAGACGGCTATCCCCTGAACTGTGTAAAACTGTCCACATGTCCATTGTCTTAGCCCCTCCCGCCCCGCCAAAATAAGTCGGTGCCTATGGTCCCGTGGGCTGAATCTAAGCCATGAGCTTTAGGTTGCCCACCCCGTCCTAGCTGAAATAGTTGGTTTTGTCTATCGCAAGTGTGTAAAAAATCTCCCTCAAAACGAGACTGAACTAGACATTGTGAGGTTATTTCTTTACATCCTTCATCTTCTCCACAACCACCAGAAGGCATCTCCTTGGGAGGCTCTCCGGGCTCCACGGAGGTGCAGAGGGAAGACCAAAGGATTTGTCTGGGTTCCTCTTTGCTCTTCTCTTAAAACAAATGGGAGGCAATAACTAATTTGAACGTGGCAAAGTGATCTTGCTCCCCTAGGGTCTGTTATATGCAAATATATCTATAGGGACTAGGGTCAGGGTCTTTCTCAAGGGCCAGATCCCTTCCAGTTGTGGAAGTATACCTCTACAGTTCATCATGTACGGGAGCACCAGACCTCTAGTGGCTGAAAGAGCCATACTTCAAGGCTAGGGACAGATGTTACACCTAAACCAGTTTAAGATTTCCGGCTTTTTAACTGTCTGTACCTAGCCAAGGTGTCCAGGACCCACTCCTTCCATGGGATCCTACATGCCTTGGAAATGCCTTTCCTTCATGCTATATGGGGGAAATAAAACCAAACCAGTTCCTGAGTGCAAAAACTTCGAAGACAGAAGGTACTCACTTTTCTAGAGAATCACAAGATATATAATAGAAAGCATCCCCTGTAACTATACAGTGTCCTTGGCTGTGGGTTGCAGGGAGACAGCTTGCACTACACAACTCAGATCTGTTTTCCTCTGCTTTGCCTTATTCTCTCTTGTCTTGCGATGAGTTAGTCCTAAATTTGACTGGTGAAGACGGCTCTAAATCAGAGGAGGAAATAACAAGAAGTGGGCAGATCTCTGTCAGCTGACGAAGTGCCATCAAGATACCCTTTGCATTAGAGATGGCCGCGTAATAAATCTGAAACAAAACATTTGGGGCTGAGCTGAAAGGGGCCAAAGGCCGCAGCCTACGTCCATGGCATTTATGCTTTTGAAGAGCACTGGTGTTTTCTTTCTATAAAATATCCTCCAGCTGCAGTGGTTGCCTGTGTCCTGTAGAGTGCAGAGGAGGGTTTTGAAATAAAGGATCTATTAGTCTTAAAATAAAATCAGCTGTGAGCCCTGTGGAAATTGTAGCAGGTAACAGGAAAGATGGGCAGGATGTTCTGCGTTATGAAGGTGGCCTTTTAAGAATAAAAATAAACTTTTGGGGACAGCAGGTTACTGCGTGAAGAAACAATGGCACCTTATGCTCTGGGGTTATATTAACAAATCAAAGGGAAAAAAAAAGTGAAATTCTGTCTAGCGAAGCAATTAACTCTCATTGTCTCGCTGTACTGAACCATAGGCTCAGAGAAAACGGGGTAGGAAGGGACGTTATAAGATCCCGTTCCAAGGCAGGATCAGTTATATCCCAACTATTACTGATAGATGTTTTATCTGAAAACCTCCAGGGATAGATAGCCCACAACCTTCCTATTTCCATGATTGACTAACAGCTGGAACGGCTTTCCCTGCCCCCCAGTGTGAAAACCAAATCTCTCTTGCTGCGTTTCCAGCCCATTACTTTCCGTCCTGTCCCTGAGGGGATTAGGAAGCTATTTATTACGCTCCTTTCTGCAGCACCTTTTACATCTGAGAAGGCTGTTGACTTATTTCATCTTGCCTCTGCCCACCCTTCTCCATCCTTTGCAAACCCAGTCCATTCAATCTTTCTCGGTAGGCTGTGTCTTACACGCTCCGCTCCTGTTAGACATCCCAGTTTGGCTTTTGCTTTCTTTGCAGCAGGACATTGTTAACTATCATTCGGTTGGAGACCAGCTATAACCCGCAGTCCCTCCTCTGCAGAGCTGCAGCCTAGCCAGCCGTTCCTTATTTTGTATCTGTGCACTTGATTATTCCTTCACTTTGCATTTCTCTTCATTGATTTTCACTCGCTTTATTTCAGACCATTTCTCCAATTTGTCAAGGCCATTTGGGATGCTGATCCTCTCCTCCCAAGTGCTTGCACCCCCTCGCATCTCGGTATCATCTGCAGATTTAATATGTGCACTCTCTGCTCCATCATCCAAGTCACTAATGAAAATATTGAATAGTCCCAACCCAGGAAAGGACCCTACTTGATCTGTCTTTCCAGTCTGACAGTTAGCCCTTGATAACAACCACCTGAGAATGGTTTTCCAGCCAGTCAGGCACCTGCCTTACAATGAGCTATTTTTTTTGATGTGCTTATCCCCGTCACCTGGGAGAACCATGCATATGCTTCATCAAAGCACAGTTAGGCACCCACTACAGAAAGGATGTGGCTAAATTGGAGAGAGTCCAGCAGAGGGCAATGAAAATGGTTGTGGGCCTGGGGGACAGGACTGGTGAGGAGAGGAGGAGGGAACTGGGCTGATTGAGTCTGCAGAAGAGAAGACCGAGGGGAATTGAATAGCAGCCTTCACCTCCCTGCAGGGGGGCTGCAAAGAGGATGGAGCTGGACTGATCTCAGTGGGGGCAGATGACAGGACAAGGAGCAATGGGCTCAAGTTGCAGCAAGGGAAGTTGAGGTTGGATATTAGGAACAACTTTCTCACCAGGAGGGTAGAAAAACAGGTTACCCAGAGAGGTGGTGGACTCTCCATCCTTGGAGGTTTTTAAGGTCCAGCTAGACAACGTCTTGGCTGGGGTGATCGAGTTGGTCCTGCTTTGAGCAGGGGGTTGGACTAGATGTATCCTCCGGAGATCGCTTCCAAACTCATTTGCTATGATTCTGTGATTAAATATGTGACTAGTCCCCATTTACGTCTATGGCACTGGTTCTAAACCTTGGTTGTATCCGGACCCATTTGTAAACAGCGATGGCCAGTCCCGACCCAGCACCCCTCACTCCTAACCCGCTGTCCCCGGCCCCCAGTGTGTGTATGTGTGTTGCGGGGTGCGGGGCATGGGGGGCTCCAAGCAGCCCCTTGCAGTCTGGAAGTCTTCCAGCCTGCAAGGCAAAAGCCATGGTTTCCCATGTTTTCCTCCTTCAAAGTAGAACGCATTTCTAAAGTTTGTTGAGCCACTTTTAAAGTTTGTTTGCAACCTTTTCATATATTCTTGTGACCCACTTTTGGTAGCACTCAGAGGCCTTTGTCGTTGCTGGGCTTATATAGGGATCGCAGCTTGCACAGGAGTACCCGAGGTAGCTTTAAACTAGATGGGTTGAGCGCTGCCAGCCATGTCTCTGAGGCTGGAAACAGAGGTGGCCTTCATGCCTCCATAGAAGTGTTTATGTTGGCACGAAGGCCAAGCAAACAGATATCTGTGCCCTTTGTTGCACCACAAACAAAGCAGGCGCTCTTGGGGCTTCAGGGGCCTGATCCTGCATGTCTCAGGAATGACCATACACCTGGAAGCACTTTGCAGAGGTGCACCCTGGGAATCTCCTGGTGGGGCAATGTCTCCCCAAATGGAGACCCCCCTGAGCATACTCAGGTGTATGTGGGTCCCTTCAAGGCTCACCTAGGTGCAGTCAGGCCTCCCACTCCACGCTGGCCCTGTGGTCTACTTGGCTCTGAGAGATGTGCTCAGCATTGAGCCCAGCTGCTCCTGGGATCAGCATGGGGGGACCCCCCGGGACAACAGGCAACTTCAGTGAAGTGGATCAGCTGTGCCAAGATGCATTCCAGCACCGCCAACCCAATTCATCAGGGGACATCTGTTTATAGCCTGAGAGTCAGGGCAAGCTAACAGCTGGAGTATGCCCTCTGCTTCTCAGGGGGGCTTTGCAGAGTACAACGAGCTCTGTGCTGCTGCAGCTATGCTGCTCTTGCACCGAGCAATCCTGTTTAAACTAAGCTGGGGTGTAGCTGCACCAGCTGCAGCATGAGCAGCGATTTCAATGTGATGCGTCTAGAGGTTGCGGTAGACCCTGCACACCCCCAGAGGAAAAAGACAGTTGCTGTTTCAGATAGCTTACCATCTCTGCCTGGGGGTACAGATGCAGACATGATGAAGCACACGGACAGATGAGGTTAGTGTAACCACTGCCGAGCTATGTGTAAGGTAATAGTGAGATGGCTTGGTGAGTGTTGCAGGAGGCTTCTTCTGTAGACGACAGGCTGTGCCAAGCTCCTAGTACCGGGGCCTCAATCCTGAGCTCCTTGCACTCACTGGCAGGACTCTAACGCTGCAGCCTTGTCTTTGGTGATGCAGGATCAGGTCTCTGGTCACAACCAGGGCAAGGATACAGGAGTACAGACACAGCTACCCTGCTCCAGCTTGGCAAATCCTGTATTCTCAAGGCATGTCTACACGTGCATTTATGCCGGCTGAAAGTTACTGCGCAGTACGTCACTGCGCAGCAAGCAGGAATAGGCTGGCGTCTACATGTGCAGGCATTAAAGCACATTAATGCTATGTGTGAACTGACTTGGGACTGAAGTTAGGGGCAGTTTGCTGTCATCCCGCGTGTGGATCTGGAGGCCTGCACCCCAGAAACCCCTATACCGATCTCCTTGAAACATGGCAGACTTCATGCCCTCAGAAGGGGCTAGCATCCCTGCAATTTTCATCCAAATCAGGCAAGAAATGACAGTTATAGCATTTTTGTGATTCTCCATTATACCTTTGGGCGAAACATCGAAATGCGTCGAAACAGCATCGAAACAGCAAAACAGATTCAATGAAACGAAACGGAACAGTGCTTCGAAACAGTGATACGAAGCACTGTCCCTTCAAAAAGGCGAAACGGAAGTCAAATGAAACGGTGCTGTTTCACATAGCCCTAGTAACTAATCGGGCATAAATTTGAGACCTGCATGATGCAGGTCTCAAATCTATGCCCAAGATTGGATAAGTCACCATATTTACTGCTCAGTACGGGCATGCACATGTAGATGTGCACCCATACTGTGCATTAATATTGGTTACTGCACAGTAAATGCACACGTGTAGACGCACCCTCAGTGTGCTGCAGCCTGAGTAGGCTTGGCGCGCTGGGAAAATCAAATGCCTAAATAACCAAGCAGGCCATATGAAGAGAAAGGAGAAGCTGTGAAACAGCAATCCCCTCTTCATCCCCAGCCATGCGGCACCAGAGATCGATCCAGCTCGCGCCCGGAACCGGACCTTTGCTCCTGCACTGGGCTGTGTGCCGTGGGGCACCTGTCACCGTCACTAGAGGAGATGGGACTGGCTTGAGTTTTGGAGATATAGGGCAGTTTCAAAATAGTCTCCCATATGTCGCTGACTGGACGGGCGCTGGTGACACACTGTTCAGGGACCTGCTGTCACTGTATTAGCACCGTGAGTGCAGCAGCACCAGGGATGCGGCTGTCACTTCTTCCTTTTCAGGGTTGTGAAGAGTGCTGTGGGGAGGCCTCTGGACTCTGTGTGCATGTGTGTGTGCATGTGGGTGTGTGTGTGTGCAAGCACGTGTGTGCATGCATGTTCACTCACAGTCACCTCTGCCTCCTAGTGGATGGACTGTGTTATCAAGCACTTACAGCAGCGGTGGCCAACTTTTGGGCAGGCATGGCACAAGCTAAGCCCTTCCCCCAGTATTGCTTTGATCCCTGCTATACCTGATGAGTGGGCACCTTGCAGTGGGAGGGATCAGAGAGGCGTGAGCCTTTTGCTGCATGGAGCTGAGTGGGGCAGGACACTGCCGTGAGATGTGTCATCGCCAAGAGGTTAACCCTTCCCTGACCCTACAACCATCCCAGCTTCATATGACAAGTGAGGAGCCCAAGCCCTGCATTTTGTGGTGGCTGCAGGGCCAAGGGAGGGTTAACTTGGATCTTGGCAGAGACACCTCCTCCCACAGCAACCTCCTGCCCCTGCCCTGCTCCATGTGGATTGAGGCTCGAGGCACCTACCTTTCCTGCCACTTGTGGCACATGTCCGGCAGGTTAGCCACCCCAGACTTACATGTACAGCAGCCCCATCTGACAGCCTATGAAAGGATGAAAGCTCATGGAAATTTTCCTTTCACTCATGTGGTAGGGGCCCTAGGGGCCTGTGTTTTTGGAATACAGTGTCCCAATTTCTCTTTTTGGGTGCTCTCTCCCTGAGGCTAGCTGGACTTTGTATATTTGCACACCCAAGAACTGTTGGAAGAATGGTCCTTTAGATATGAGAGACTCCTGTGCTCCGTATTACAGGTGCAATCCTGTCACCTCTCTATCGGCAGAGAATGAGACGCTGACTTATTTCAGGTGTTTGGATGCATAGACCGAGTGGATCACCTCTCCCCCAACCATCCTGTTCTTCATTACCTCTGCCAAGCTCAGCCTTCCTATTACAGTTCAGGCCATGGGGCCTAGATATTATATTTGGGATTGTTGCTTGTATATTTTTTCCCCTCTTTCTCAGTCTCACTGCCTGGGTCATGCTTTCCCAGGACTCATCCTAGATATCCTCTTGCGGTTCCTCCCAGCCTGGCTTTTCTGTGGTCCTGTGAACCATGCTTCATAATCCTGCACTGTCAGGCAAAGGATGAGAAACCCACTGAAAACTTATGAGGAGACTTAAAGGCCTTGATTTTTCAAACTAGCTGCCCTTTTCCACTGCAGCCATTTAAAGAACTAATGGCTATCAACTATGCCCATGGCACTGTCCTCGCAGCTACTTGTGAGCAAATGTGTGGGCATTAATCAGAAGCAGCTTTAAAAAAAAAACCAAACTAGTCGGCCCCCCAGCAGGATTCGAAGGCCCGGTTAGATGTTGAAGCCCATATCCTCAAGGGTATTTATGCATCTTTGTGCCTGTGAGCCCTAAATACTGCAGAAAATTAGGAT
>NW_005843112.1:175707-182044 GCF_000455745.1 Alligator sinensis | reverse complement strand
TGGAGGTGACTGACCATGACCTTCAATGGGCATGGGAAATTAGATGTTTTTTGCCTCTTTCTCTAGGCTAAACCTGGCTGACTTTTTCAGTGGCGACGGCTAGTTTGGAAAACACGGGTTTGCTGAATAAAATACCCATGTAGCCAAAGAGCATGGAGCAGAATTTGACAAGGGACAATACTGAGTGGAACGGAGGTGGGGACTTATGCCAAGTTATAGGGGCAGGGGGTGAGTCACACTCAGGCTTATCAGCTACCGGCACATCTCCTTCTCTGCCTACCCCTTGGGGCCATTTCTGAAGTGCCACATGGCTGGACGGCCGCCTGTGTGACTGTCAGAGATTCGTGCCATCAGCAGTGCGCACCGATGAGCCCGCGCTCCATCGGCAGGGCTACAGGAGAGCCTCCACCTTGCAAAGGGGTGTAATGCACCGGTCACTGCAACTCCTGCATTCATCCCCTTGCCTTCTCCTCCTAATCTCTGTGGAGCTCCTGACAGTGATTGGCATGTTTCCGTATGCCCGCTGAGCTCTTGATAATGCCTGTACCTCCTCCCATCGCAGACCTTTCTGCTTCCTCCCCTCTCGCCTTCCCTCCCTTTGCAAGCCAGCTTTTGCCTTCATTACTACTTGATGGCTGACAAGCCCAGCAGGAGCCATAGAAGACTGTTTGAAGATCTTGACCTATCATTAAGAGCACTATAGGAAATATGCTTCTGTGCTTTTCCAAAGCACACCTTTCTCTCTCTTCCCTCCCTCACCCACCCACACTATAACTCCTTGGGGTGAAGTGTTAGAGCAGCCAGGCGTGGAGCAGTGATTTTAATGCTTGTTTAAATGGTAGGAATTGGCACAGGAGAGATACATTATTATGACTGCCTGGTTTTGGTGGGTCTTCCCTATCTTTAATTTTCCAGGGGTGGTTTTTTTAAATTTTATTTTGCTCAGTTACATTAAGGAAAGAAGAAAAAGCATGTAGTAATAACGAGGTCAGACTATATTTGACCTTGTTATATAGCAACTCAAAGCTGTTAGGGTATCCCATCATATACACAATGAAACCTCTACCCATTGTGGGAGTGTGCGCCAGGTTATTGATGGGAAAAACAGTACAGTACTGACTGTAAAATAGGAAAGGAGGTTTTATAAAATTGATACGGTAGTACATACTGTAGCCAATAATGAATGGGATCAACCCTTCTTAAATTCCTATGAGGCTATGGCACCTAAGTCCTATTTTCAAAGTGATTTACAATGAGATTTAGGCTTCAAAGCCCCAGATTTTTAAAGGAATTTAGTTGCTTCTTTTAATATTGCAAAGTCAGCATGATATAGGGTAAGTCCACCATCAAAAAATGTCTTTGGCACTTAGCATCCTAAAGTCAATCAGGCCTTGGTCCTTAAGAGCCAGATCCTCATGGGACCTTTTGAAAACAGAACTCTTGTTTCTAAGTCTTTTCTGCATTTTTGAAAATTTTGCATGGAGTCTATTTAAAGAGATGCAAAATGTCATTTAGTGCTGAAGAGGAGGACATTTGAAGTGTTAAGTGTAAGTAAAGAAACTGGTACTACAAATCAAGACTAATTATCTACTAGAATTAGGAGTTATGCAGTCTTTCACGTCTTCAGCTTGAGTCTGATTTGGGTCAATACGGAAGGAGCGTTGATACCATCTGATGGGTGGTGCGTGGTCGGGCCACGTGAAATGAGTTTCTAGCAAGCCATGAAACCTGCCTTGACTGTCATGAATTGTAAACTTTGAGACAGCTTAATCACCGATTCACTGAGATGTCAAAATGCATCCCGAACACCTAGGTAGCATTTAGGACCATAAATTACCAAGACAGTGATATGTCAATGACTGAATGAATAATGTAGGGATCGACAGAGCTTATTCAAATTTAGTTTAACCTTTTCTTCTATGGGAGTGCAGGGAAAGAAGAATCGACTCAATTAAATTTTAATCTCAGAAATGTTGCTTTGGAGCTAGGCTTCTCACAGTCTGGCTTTGTCCTCCTCCAGGTAAAGGAGGCAAGATATCTGACATGAAGTCTCCTTTTCCATCATGTATTGAGACTGACTGACCATCAACTGATGCATCCAAAAGGGACCCACTTAATTACTTCTTGAGGGGCCAGTTCCTCAGAGTGGGACCTGCCCTTGGGACAACATTTTCCCCATCATGATTATTTTCCCCTTTCAAAATGTTTTCCTTAAAGGAAAAAAACTTGCTTATTTGCAGAGGCCTTGGTATCAGCTTCCTCAGGTGCATCCTAAAGGGATGATGGGCTGCTTTCGTTTTAATTAAAAAAGGCATTAATATAAATAAGTTTACATGTTGCAATAACGGGTCACCTGCGTTCGCTCCGAGCAGGTTCCCTGAGCTCTTCCGTGAGCATTCAGATGCCTCGCAGATTATTTTGTACGTGTTCAGGGAGGACCCACTGCTTCGTTATTTTGCAGCTGTACGTCCGTGCCAGCGGATCTGCGCGAGGTGCTCCTTTGCGTCGACAGCTCTGAATACCCAAAGCTTTGTGAGAGCTGCTGCTGAGAACATAATGGTTATTGCATTTCCCTGCCCACTCTCACCACTTTCAGCCGCTCGCTCCTTGCACTGCAAAGCACTTTGAAATACCTCGGGTATCAAAGGTGCTATGAAAGCCCCAATGTATCCCGCTACACTACTGAAGACCAGATATAATACAGCGGGGTAAGGGAGCCTGAAAAGACAACTACAAAGGCATTTTGTGGTCTTTGAGACCCAAATGGAGGAGAAAAGTATAAAGATAATGAGGCTTTTTTAAGATTGCCCTGTTGGAGACTGATGCGAAGCCATTTGAAGGTTCAACAGTGTGACTGGGACTGTGGAAAAGAAAACAGAAGTTTGTGTGAGGCCAGCAGGCCCAAGAGGCGATGGGGAATAACTCAGAGCCATCCATAGGAAGGAAATTACCATCTGTTCATAATAGCAGTGCTTTGTGCCTACCTACCAGAGTGCTTTTCATCCATGCAGTCCAAAGCACTTCCTTAATTGTGCGTTAGCAATGCCTCCGAATCTCTGAGGGAAACGAATGTTATTTCACTTGCCATTTTATAGATGGCAAAATGAGGCCCAGACAGTTCAAAGCTTTTGCTTTTAGAAGCAAGTGCATGAGCGTGCACAGGCATCCGAGTTGTCCATGCTAAGTGGCAGAGGCGTGACAAGCCCGGGCTGGGGGTGCATGAATACAAGCACGCATACAACACTGCCTGGTATCTGATGCTTAGAAATCTGGAAACCTCCATGCCATTGTTCCCATTGCTTTCTGCTCAGAAATAATCTAAATTGGAATACTTTATAAGCCCTTGCACCAGAGGAGCTCCAAACACTTGCATGCTATTAGGAGGCAGCGTGGGGAGCCCGTGAGACCCATGGAGGGACCCGCTAAGGCACAATGTGAGCTCACTAATCAGAGAATCATGGAAAACTGGATCCAGAAGGGACTTCAGCAAGCCATTTAATGTGGTAAGCTAGCACACAGCTATATGTTTTAATAGATTCATAGATTCCCAGGGGCTAGAAGGGACCTTGTAGATCATCAGGCCCAGCCCCCCTGCACTAGGCAGGAAAAGACAACTGGGGTCAAGTGACCCCAGCAAGGTGACAGTCCAGTCTCCTTTAGAAGATTTCCAGGGTAGGTGATCGCACCACGTCTGGAGGGACTTTATTTGACAGTCTGGACACCCTGACTGTGAAGGAGTTTTCCTGGAATTGAGCCTGAAGTGGCCTCCCAGGAGTTTGTACCCATTGGTCCTGGTCTTCCCCGGGGGTGCCCTGGTGAACAGCTGTTCAGCGAGTTCTTGATGCACTCCCCTGATGTCGTGGTAAGCAGCTACCAAGTCCCCTCTCAGCCTTCTCTTCTGTAGGCTGAAGATGCCTAAGTCCCTCAGCCTCTCCTTGTATGGCTTGTCTTGCAAGTCCCTGATCATACGGGTGGCTCTTTTCTGGACCCTCTCAAGTTTTTCCACATCTTTGTTGAAGTGCGGTGCCCAGAACTGGACATAGTACTCCAGCTGTGGTCTCACCAGTGCCGAGTACAGCGGGACTATCTCTTCCTTAGTTTTGCATGAGATGCAATGGTTAATGCATGCTAGTCTGTTGTTTGCCCTGATGATGGCTCATGTTCACGTGATGGTCAATCACTACCCCAAGGTCCCTTTTGAGCATGGTGCAAGTCAAATTGTGGCCAACTGTGGCCTTGGGTTCACCATGATCCGCTGGCTGGGAAATTGGCTCCGTGGTCGGACCCCGAGGGTGGACATTGATGGAAGTCACTCATCATGGTGCCCTGTGACCAGTGGGGTCCCCCAAGGCTCTGTCCTTGGACCCATATTGTTCAACATCTTCATTAATGATGTGGACATTGGAGTCAGAAGCGGACTGGCCAAGTTCACTGATGACACCAAACTTTGGGGCAAAGCAACCACATAGGCTCAGCAGTGCTATGTTGGCCAACACTATGGAAGAAAGAGACTTGGGGATCATCATTGACCACAAGATGAACATGACCCTGCAATGCGATGCGGCGGCTAGTAAAGCGACCAAAGCGCTGGCTTGCATCCATAGATGCTTGTCAAGCAAATCCCGGGACGTCATTCTCCCCTCGTACTCGGCCTTGGTGAGGCTGCAGCTGGAGTACTGCGTCCAGTTTTGGGCTCCACAATTCAAAAAGGATGTTGAGAAGCTTGAGAGAGTCCAGAGAAGAGCCACGTACATCATCAGAGGTCAGGAAAACAGACCTTATGATGAGAGGCTGAGAGCCATGGGACTCTTCAGCCTGGAGAAGCGCAGGCTCAGGGGTGATCTGATGGCCACCTACAAGTTTATCAGGGGGGACCACCAGTATCTGGGGGAACATTTGTTCACCAGAGCACCCCAAGGGATGACAAGGTCGAATAGTCATAAACTACTACAAGACCGTTTCAGGCTGGACATAAGGAAGAATTTCTTTACTGTCCGAGCCCCCAAGGTCTGGAATAGCCTGCCATCGGAGGTGGTTCAAGCTCCTACATTGAACACCTTCAAGAGTAAATTGGATGCTTATCTTGCTGGGATCCTATGACCCCAGCTGACTTCCTGCCCCTTGGGCAGGGGGGCTGGATTCGATGATCTTCCAAGGTCCCTTCCAGCCCGAATGTCTATGAAATCTATGAAATTGTCTCCACTGAGCCTGCATGTATGTTTGGGATTGTTTGCCCCCAGATGGAGCACCTTACACTTCTGAGTGTTGAACTTCATCTGGTTCTGGGCTGCCCAACTCTCCAGCCTGTCCAGGTCCACCTGTATCTGCAACCTATCTTCTGGTGTGACCATGCTCCCTCATAACTTGGTGTCGTCCGCAAACTTAGCCAGTGAGCTTTTCACCTCCATGTCCAAATCATTGATAAAGATGTTGAAAAGCACCGGTCCAAGCACGGACCCCTGAGGGACACCACTGGCCACTTTCAATCAGGATGACACAGATCCGTTCATGAGACCTCTCTGGGTCAGACCCTGGAGACAGTTTTCCAGCATTGAACTGTTGAGCAGTTAAGCCCACAATCTTCCAATTTTCCCACAAAGATATCGTGGGATACTAGATCAAAAGCCTTTTGGAAGTCTAGGTATATAACATCTACCTCATCTCCCTTGTCCAGGTGGTGAGAGACTGGTCGTAGAAGGAGATGAGATTGGTAAGACAAGACCTACCCATGATGAAGCTGTGCTGGTTGTCGTTCAGGAACTTACCCTCAACAAGCGTATCGCACGTTTTTTAATGAGTTTTTCCAGGATTTTCTCTGGGATGGAGGTTAGGTTGATTGGCCGATAGTTATTCGGGTCCTCCCTCTTTCTGTTCCTGAAGATAGGCACAACGTTGGCCCTCTTCCAATTCTCAGGGATCTGCCCTGTGTGCTGTGATTTCTGAAAGAATTTTGCTAAGGGTCTTGCAATGTCCTCAGCCAGCTCCTTCACCACTCTTGGGTGAAAGCCATCCAGTCCCACTGACTTATAAATGTCTAGTTTTACTAGTTGGTATTGCACCAGTTCAGCATCCACAGTGGGAAGGCTATCATTCCCACCATGCCCCCTGTGATCCTTATCTTGCTTGTATTTCCCCTTGGTACATTGAAATACCGAAGCAAAGTGGGCATTCAGGAGTTCAGTTTTTTCCTGAGTGCCCATTACCAGCTGTCCCGAGGTGTTAAGCAGGGGCCCCACACTTTCACGTGTTTTCCTTCTGCTCCCTAAATTCCTAAAGAAGGACTTCCTATTGTCCTTGACTCCCTTGGCTAACTTTTACTCAGTCGCTCCCTTAGCTT
>NW_005843112.1:174802-175697 GCF_000455745.1 Alligator sinensis | reverse complement strand
CCTACAAGTATAGATCACTGTTGTATAGTCCTCCTTGAGCACTGTCCCTAGCTTCCACTGTGTGTATGCCTTTTTTCTTGTTCAAGAGGACTGCAATGTCCCTAATGAGCCAGGAGGGCTTGCCAGCCCTTCTGCTGCCTTTCCTTTTCATGGGAATGGTCTTCTTTTGTGCTTCAAGGATCATGTCCTTGAGAAACGACCACTCTTTGTGCACCCCATTGCCTTCCATCCCTAGTCCCGCAATGCCTCCCCTAGTAATGCCCTGAACCTGTCAAAGTCAGCATTTCTTAAGTCTAGGACTTCAATCCTGCTAGCTGATTTGTCACCTTGCAGTGGACAGTGAAGCTGACGAGCTCATGGTTGCTGTCACCCCAGTTACCTTCAATGTTCAAGCCACACACCAGATCATTTCCTTTGACCAAGACCAAGTCTAGGAGAGCGGTACCTCTGGTTAACCCTTGAACTTCCTGGGTCAGAAAGAGCTCCTCGATTACAGTTAAGAAGCTACATGACCGATCCGACCTAGCCGAGTGTTCCTCCCAATCTATGCCCAGGTAATTGAAGTCACCCAGGACAACCCAGTCCCTCATATGCACAGCTTCTGTCAGTTCTTGAGACAACTCCAGACCAAGCTCCTCCCCATGGTTTGGTGGCTTGTCATAAATGCCCACAGTTAGGTCTCTCTCACCTTGCCCTCCCCCACCCGAGGCTTGACCCAGAGGGTTTCAAGCTGCTTATCTTTGGAGCCAATGTCAGCCTCCAGACAGGCAGGGGCAACATGTAGGGGGCACATGCGGGTGCACGTGCACCCCCTGAGTGTGGAGGTGCACCCCCTACAAAAGGGCGCTGCCGACACTGTCAGCAGTGCCTGCGGGCAGTCACCACTCGCCGTCCC
>NW_005843112.1:153113-174784 GCF_000455745.1 Alligator sinensis | reverse complement strand
GATGTGGTCACTGATCCTTGGTCTATTTCCCTCCCTAAATAACATTTGACTTTGGCACCATTAGTGTAGGGATGTGGCAAAGAAAGGGAAAGGACTTTCAGAACTGGGCTGAGATGGCCACATAGGCTAGGAACAGAAATTACACATAAACTGCATAAGTGATCAGAAACCGGTTCAAATCTGCAACACAACAGAAGTTCAATGCACATAAACCACTTTCAAAATGGCCAAAACCAGTGGAAGATAAACCTGGATGGATGTAGTATCAGACTTAACTGATTCAAGTTAAATCAGTTTATTGAGCTTCTGTCCCAGATCTTACTCAGCACAATGAATCACGGAGGCCTGTCAACACTACCACAAATGCGATAGGAAATCACTACGGAGCCTCTTCCCCTCAGTCATGTGTTTCACAGCCAGAAAGAAAACCCAAGTCTCCTACCTTTTAGGCTTCGGCTTTAATTGCAAGGTCATTGTGACGTCCTGCGACTACTGTATCCAGTTGCAAAGGCAGCAGGTAATTCTGTCCAGAGAGAGATAAAAAGAAATATACTGTCAGAGGACAGGCTGGAGCAGGAGCGGGAGCTATACAGCTCTACCTTACTAAGTGGAAATTGTAAATGAAGCATTATTATGTAAGGCCAGTAACAGGGTTTCCAGTCTAATTAAGATGGATTACTTAAATAATCCTTAAGGGCTCGATTCAGGACTGCATTACAAACCATTTACGTAGGGTTTCTCGGCTCTCAGCCTCGGAGAGGAATGGCAGGCATTTAAATAAGAAAAGGGAAGTTCAGTGTTTCGATATTTCTCGGCGCAGTCTCCCAGGAATAGGAGCCACGAGTGGCTGCCTCAGATTTATGTACCGAGGCGTGTGCGAACTACAGCCGTACCCTCGGAAAGTAATTACCTCTTGCAGGTTTTTCACCTGTGCGTACACAGGGCAGGGAAATTTGGATTGCGTGTGAGAGGGATGTGGGCAGGGTTAATGAACCTCAAATCTAATGAACCTCCTCTCTGCAAATATTAGGTGTGCCTTACACATATCTTCTTCCCCCTCCCAGGCTGGGAAGATGCCATCCTTCAAATGTGAGGGCTGGAAACCAGTAGCCCACGTTCGTGATTGCCCAGACTAGGTTCACAGGCTCTGTTAGTGTGGGAAGCTAACATCTATGGCCTCAGCGTGGGATTATGTTCAAGCTGTTCCTGCGGAGAAATTGAATTGAGGTGACTCCTGTCAGGGAAGGCAGTGGTAGCTCAGCCCACTGGTCCTGCTGGCTGGTCACAAGCTGGAGGTCAAAGATATGAAGTCCAAGGGTCAGAGTGTGAGGCAGGTCCATCATACTTAAGGTGTGCAGGCAGGACGTCCAAGCCAAAGGGTCAGGGCCTAGGGGCTCCAAGCCAGAGAAACAATCCAAGGTCAAGGAGAATGAAGCTGAGAAGCAAGAACCAGGGGCAGGGCCAGGAGGACCACGCGGAAGAAGGGCCGCAAGCAGGCTGGAAACCTTGCCGTGCTGCTGCTGGGGCAGTCCCTTGAATGAGGAGCTGAAGCCAGACAGGTGGCTTATAGCAAAAGCCATCTTGGGACCCAGCTGGGGCATCTATAATGAGCCTAGGTTGAGGTTGGATGATGCCTTTTTTGAGTCTCCTGGAGGCTGAAGGTCCTCCCCATTCCTAAGGAGAAAGGGCACAAGTCTAGGCAACAATATTTATAGCGCTGGGATAAGACTGGTGTGTGAGCACGCATGTGTGCATGTAGGAGAGAGAGAGAGGGGGGCCTCCCAAAGCTAGAAGTCTTCCCTTATATCAAGGGAGGGCCCTACTTTCAGGGTCACGACCATAACCAAGGCTGCCTGCTGTTGAGGGAGTCAAGGGGGTGATCCCATCCTCCAAGGTGCTGCCACATGGGGAAAGGCAGAAAACCACAGGTGCCTCCAGTGTGTATGTCCAAGGGGTAGGCTAAAGTCATGCAAAATCCTTTGTGTACCTATTTCCAAGGGCCTGCATCTGAAACACAGCAGACTACAGCGCCCGCCCCTTGCCCCGAGGAGCTCTGCTATTGACGGAAGGCAAACGGGGCTCGCGTTTTCTTCAGCATTGTCGGTTTTTTCCATGGCAGAGTCACGCTAGAAGCACCATTACCCAGAACAACATGTGCTTAGCAGCTGTGCGCTCTGCTGTATCAGTCATCAGCGCGGGCGTCTGGGGAGGCGAGTCTGAGCATCATTTGTCAATCCTGTGCTTTTGCAAGGGCTCGCTCTCTCGCTACCCCTGGAATAGTCATTGTTGAGGAGCACAATGAAATCATCACTTAGCATGATCTGCTCGTGTCTGACAGAGCAGAATTGATCGTCCCAAGACAAGCATATTTATTGCTCTTGCCGTTTACTACGGCACGTCGTTTTCCTCCTGCTTTCCCACAGCAGGCAGGGTGTATATACCAGTGGATCAGCTGGGCAGGAATGGAGGCCAAATGATCCCCTGGATAAACATGTGTGATATACATTTCTTGGAAGATCCCAGCCTCGCCGTGTTTATTTGAACCATGCTGCTAGGTCATTTTGTTACTGCCACCTCCCCATTTGCTTCATGTTCTGCTATGAGTGCTTTGGGCACATCTCACCTCTTTCATTAATTGCCAAAATAGCTCCCAGCCCTAATCTTTGATGATTCTTAGATGCATAAAAACCCCACTAGTGGTTACTCCAGTTCTCAGATTTCTACAGCCTGGATCACTCTTGCAATGGAAAACTGCCCTGTTTTTGATGGACTTCCTCCTTATGATCCTCATTAGCTGATCTGCTCGTGGTCATACAGGAAATCTGTAGATACACTGGAAACTGAGCATTGCTTTCCAGTCCCACTCCAGTGCACCTACATTTACTCCTTTGCAAACCAGCACCAAATCAGTTGCGGTCAGCAGAGTTTTCCAGACTTACGACTGGTGTAACTGGGCAAAAAAGCAGCTGTTGGAAGGATCATTCACAAAAGTCACCTCATCCGCACAATTCTCTGCCTGTTCTCTAATATTTAAATTTCTTGGCTATTTATTTATTTATTTTTTGGAGATTATAAATATGCACCATGTGTAAAAGTCCTTTTTCTAATTGTTCAGGCTTTTAACGTTACTGTAATTTGAATGGGGATTTTCTAGGGAGCTCGAGGGAGTTAGATGTCAGTGTGGAACAGATTTAGGCATCTATCTCCTTACACTTGAAAAATGTTAGTTTAGGTGGTTGAGGAGATTGGTCATGGGACATAGTGAAATCTTGGATGTGATGGAGGAATGCATTATGTCCCGGGCTGGTGGTGAATAAAAGATGCCAGCTGATGGCCTGTGTGAATTGAGCACATGGATTTCACTTCATTTATAGACTCACAGACAATGAGGGTGGAAGGGACCTCAGGAGGTCACATCTAATCCAACCCCCTGCTCCAACCAGGATCAGCCCTAACTCCATCATCCCAGCCAAGGCTTTGTCTAACCGGGTCTTAAAAACCTCCAAGGATGGCGAGTCCACCACCTTTCTGGGTAACTTGTTTCAGTGCTTCACCACCCTCCTCATGAGAAAGTTTTCCCTAATATCCAATCTCAATTTACCTTGCTGCAGCTTCAGCCCATTGCTCCTTCTGTTATCTGCCCCCACTGAGAGCAGTCCAGCTCCATCCTCTTTGCAGCCCCCCTACAAGGAGCTGAAGGCTGCTATCGCTTCCTAATGAACAACAGCCCACGTCAGGCCACCAGCATAAATTCCTCCTGATGGAGTCTCCTGCCATTCTAATCCAGAGCATCTTTAAGGAGAGAAACTCCAGCTTTTAGTCTCTACACCCTGAGGTGCCCCTTAAAACTTTAATACATACGGGCCAAAACTCATGCCCGGCCAGTATTTTTTTTACAACAGGCCCATACATTATCCCCTCCCCAATGATATGAGCTTGTGATTTACCCAATACATTACCATGACAAATCTACAGCCCTATGAATAATACGTAGGAGGGTTGTGATGGGGATATTGGTTGCCATTTCAGTGGATGTTACTAATAACCCATAAAGTCACTCCTCTGGGGGGATGCCGTTCAGAGCGCGAGGGATTCTGCAGCGACAGAACAACCCGCCTGGCATGTAGAATCGCTGTTTATAATGCAGGCTGAATTTGCCAGCACTAAAAAGGTAGGGGAGTAGGAAAGGTTGTGAATGCCTACGAGTTAGGCACACAGCCTGCGCCGGGAGGTAGGAGGAAAAATGATAGGTCTATAATATGCTTCTTGGCAAATAAACATTTAGTCTACATTACAGAAATAAGTACAGTATGAAACGGAGGTTGCAATTTTTACCCTGAAGGGGATGTATCCTATTCTGCAACGCTTCTGAATAAAAGATGAGCCACCCCAAGTTTTGTTTTGAGCCTAAATATTTTTTATTAAAATGCGCTGGGTTTACAGTTTAATAAATGGGCAAAGAAAAAAAAAATGTTCTGGGGACAAGGTTGTTTCCTTTGGATCTGTGCTACGGCACATGTAATATGTCAGGATAGGAGAAATAAACTCTGATATTAATGGGACAGAGAGGTTTGACTCTATGGCTTCTCCCTGTCTATAAATGATGCTTTCTCTTCCTTTTTCAAACTTCTTGCAAGTTTTTGCCTCAACACAGGCCATGCCTTCTTGCTCACTATGTTTGCATTGTTCAAATAACCTTGCCAGCTCAGATGAGTACAACTGCTGTAACAACGGGCCTTATTGTCTTCCCGTTCTTTATTCCACCTAATGAAGGCTGCCTATTCCACTGCACTGCCAACCTCAGCTCTGGTGTGCAGAGACAAAAGACGGTGAATTCACATACCCGGTATCTAGAGGATGAGGCGCTGAGTTCGGAGGCAGGATGCCGTGAGCTCTGGCTCATCCTTTACTGCTTCGCATTTTTATTTCTGCCTGCTTCATAATTCCTCCAACTCACCAAGTCCTCGTATGTGCACTTGCTTCTTGAATGCACACAAGAGGATGTCAGCCTTTACAAAAGAAACAAAGATTTTTATCTGCCTTTTGTGCAAAATATTCCAATCAGCGGATTAGTGTGTGACGTGTAAAGACCCAGAGGTGCTCCCCAGTTTTGCTCGATGGGCACCTGTTTGGTTTCTTATACAGGCTTGGAGATGGGTAGGTGTGCCACCTGGATGCTCTTAAAATTACCGATAGGACATAAGCTTTGGCACTACCCAGATGTTAGAGTATCATGCAGCAGAGCGGCTTGGCACGAGGAATTCCAGCTCTGGGAGGAGCAAGGAAATTTCCTTCGGTTGTGGGCTTTGATGTTGTCGCCCTTTGGGAATATGGGCAACTTTGGGCAATCAGATAACATAAGCATCATTTGTAGCACATGTTCAAAAAGGTCTTTACTGCTGCTCAGACAAGGCTTTTCCCAGGGAAGTGTGTACGATATACTGATTTCTCACCAGGCTCTGAACAGGAAACACGCACACTGGTGGGCTAACAAAAACAGGATGCGTTTCAATACTGACAAGTGCAGGGTGCTGCACGTGGGCAGTAGTAACCGGCAGCACACTTATAAGATGGGAAACTCCCTTCTTGAGAGCACAGAGGCAGAAAGGGATCTGGGAGCCAAGATGAACGTGGGCCGACAATGCGAGGTCATGGTTGGCAGGGCTAACCAGACCCTATCGTGCATCCACAGGTGCATCTCAAGTAGGGCCAAGGAGTTGATCCCCCCCCTCCCCGACACTGGTCAGGCCACAGCTGGAGTACTGCGTCCAGTTCTGGACACCCCACTTCAAGAGGGATGTGGACAACATTGAGAGGGTCCAGAGGAGGTCAACCGCATGATCCGGGGACAGCAGGGCAGACCCTACAATGAGAGGCTACAGGACCCGAACCTGTTCAGCCTTCACAAGAGAAGGCTGAGGGGAGACCTGGTGAGCATCTATAAACTCACTAGGGGGGACCAGAAGGGTTTGGGGGAGACCTTGTTTCCCCTAGCGTCCCCCAGGATAACAAGGAATAACAGCCACAAATTGTTGGAGAGTAGGTTTAGATTAGACATTCATAGGAACTACTTCACAGTCAGGGCGGCTAGGATCAAGAGGTGCTGGCTCCTACCCTGGGGGTCTTTAAGAAGTGGCTTGATGCCTACCTGGCTGGGGTCACTTGAGCCCAGTTTCCCTCCTTCCCAGGCAGGGGGTCAGACCTGAAGATCTACAAGGTCCCTTTTGACCCGACTTCTATGATTCTATGATTCTATGAGATCAAACTCACCTCTTTCTCTAATTTTAAGTTTAGGCTCAAGTCTCATTAAAGTCAGTGCTACATCAAGTGCTTTGCTAAATGGTGGCTATACACTCCCAGTCAGCAACGTGCTCATGCATATGGTTTAAAGACGTGAAAAGCCCCATTGAAGTCAACAGCACTATTCAAGCACCAAACCTTAAGCATGTGCTTAAGAGCCTTTGCTAGGTTGGAGTTTAGGAAAAAAAGGATACAGGAGTAGGAAGATCTAGATAATAGGAATTTTGAAACAGGAGTTGTGTCCATTACTTTTTCCAATACACATTGGTCACATGACATACTTCTGCTTTGTGATTGGGTGAGCACAACTCCTCAGACTTGGAATCCAAAGCAAACATCTGCTTCCCCGAATTACAGATGTACTTTCTACGAGTATACTCCAGTGGTCACTCAAAATTCACTGGTTTGCAAACGTGACTGCCAGTAAAGGCATGCACCAGACAGTTTGCTTAAAGGGAACACAACAGTGGTGTGAACATAATGGCAGAAAGGTCACTTAAACAATCAAGTGAGTGTTTGTAGAGAACATCACTTACCCAAAACGGAAATGCTTGCGTGTGGGTGTGTGTGCATATGCATGCTACTACGCTGGGGCGTTTATTCACCAGTTTATTTTTATAGGCAGATCACGCAACCCATGCAGGTTCCCATACACTGTGGCTGTTTTAATTAACTGAGAGGTTATTTAAAATGATTTGGAGGGGAGGGAAGGGAGAGGCGGGGCTTTAACCCGTATAACATCTCCAAAGGGAATAAATGTCTTCACAGAAAAAGGAAGCCATTTCAGGTGCACGTTACAAAACCTGAGCTCATTGGCTAAGTGCAGGCAGTCAAAAAGCCCAAGGCTGAATGAATTCAGTCTTCACAGGTTAGTCGAAGCTGCACAGATTGAGCTGATTAGCAAGTGAACAGACATTCACTGTTGATTCTGGAAATGCAGCTGCCTGCCTGCAGTGGCCCAGGCCAGAAGCCGGGGGGCGCTAAAGTACGCCTCCCTGCTTGGTGGAGCAGACAGCTTGGGCTACGCCTAGCCCCACCCCCCTGCAGGGGTGGGTTTGCAGGGGAGGTGCAAAGCATCCTGGGATACTGGGGGACTGTGAGTGAACTTGAATCTGGAGGGGCTCTGGAACAGAAGTTCACTAAACTGATTTAACCTAAATCAGTGACGTCTGATACTACCTCCATCCAGGTTTATCTTAAACTGGTTTCAGCCATTTTGAAAGCAGTTTATGTGCATTGAACTTCAGTTGTGTTATAGATTTGACCCTCTCAGTTAATTAAAATAAGGTTTTGATCACTTATACTGGTTTGTGTGTCATTTTTGTCATTAGCTACAGAGGGGGTAGGAACGGATAGCAGTGGAGTGAGCCATGGGCTTGAAGGTGTCAGGCTTTAAAACAAGATTTTTCTTTGTGAATAGGCCTCTTCAGGGAGCGCATGGGGCACACACCAACCCATCCGTGCAAAGGATAAGCTCAAAGCCTGTTGCCACTATAAACAAAAGTGTTAAAAAACCTGAGCACGCCTGGGATCTGTACGGGCACACTAAGCATAAGGTCACAGTGGAGATCAAGTTGCGGCCACTTTACAGATGTGGCCCCTTTCCTGGCAGGAAATAAGCACTTTTGGCAAAGTAAGTGCTGCGGAAGCAGCAGTCTCGTAACGGGGGGACATGGGAAGCCACTGTGCAGATTTCGTAGTTAGGGGAGGAAAAATAAAGACTAATTCAGTTCTCCTGGCACACAAATCCAGGATGAGTCCAGTCAAGCTGTGGACCAGTGAGTCAGAGGAGAGGAAATAGCACGTAGCCTTTTGCTGCAGCCTCTCTTCCACCTCCTTGTAACCTTGCCTACATTAACCAGGTGATGGCCAGGACTCCCCGTGCTTTCAAAGAGGCCTCATTTGAGCCAGTTTTGGTCCTATTTGGCCTGTGCAATTCATGTTAGCTTGTTCCACCCTGGATCCATTCACAGCTACAACACTGAATATGCACCTGTCCTGTGCCATGGATACATCCTATACAAAGAACTATATGGAAAGAGCAGTATGAAGACTGCAAAGGTTAGGACGTGCCCTGCATAAGATTACCCCTTAACTTTGTCGGTGCAGAGAGGTGCCCTTTGCTGGGATGCATGCTGAACTTGGCCAAATTCAGCTGAGCTGGATTTTTCCCTTGCTTTGGCAGGAGCACAGTGCATTTTACATTGCCATTGCCTTGTGTTGTTTTGACACAGCCCAGACAGCAGCAGCACTGCCCCTCCCCAGATGTGCCTGAGACACCCTTTCATCTTCGACTGACACTCACACCGTCTCTGCGGGGCCCCTGACATTGCTGTGTTCTGACATGGTAACGCTGTCTCCACGGGCTTGCTTTTGACATTACTTATAGTTTCTTCATCTTCTTTTTGTCACTTCTACTCTGCCAAGATAGAGCAGTCTTGGGAACATTGCAACGAGAGTGTCAGTCAAAGCGAGAGTTAGGGAGGAAGTGATCTTGTACAACGCACTAACAAAAAGCAGACCCCAAGTGTGACCTGCATGTATCAAGTTTGCACCTTCTTTGCTGCAAGATCTCTTATGTATTGCTTCCCATTTATCTCAAAGAATGTTACAAAGTGGCCAGTATCATTATTTGCATCTCTGGGTGGAGAAATAGAGGCAGAGAAGGCTGAAATGACTTGCCTAGCAGACCAGAAGCAGAGTTGGGACCTATCTCCCATGTGTCAAACCAGAGCTCTAGGCATTGCATGATGTTGTCCACATTCAATTGTGCTTAGCAGTGTGCCTCCAGATCCATTTAAATATCATTAGGTTCAATTAATGCATTTTTCATCCATCTGTTTTTCTTCTGCTAGTTAAGGAACATTTAGTGTGCATGTGGGTCATGTCATATCTGCAACCGAGGGCTAGAAAAATGTATTCAATAAAAGCTGAGATTCTCAGGGAATCACCTGACTCCAGGAGCTGGGGATTTAGGAAACGCATGAAATATCCCAAGATTTCCATTTAGTTCAAGAGAGCTGTCTCTGTCATGGCACCACAACCCCCATACTGACATGATTGAGCCAAATGACACCAATCAATGACTGATCTAACGAATAAAGGCCTGTAGGATTGGAACCCAAAGTTAAACAATTTATTATAGTTACACTCTCTACAGTGCAGCCAGCTCCTGTTAGCTGAAATGCCCAGTTAAATACTGTTTTCTTGGACTCAATTCTTTGGGGCAAGGACTTTTTTTTTTAATAACACAAATATACAGAGCAGCCAGCTCAGACAGCATCTCAGGGGTAGATCTGAGGGACTGAGGTGCACAGATACCTTTGAATGCCTGGGCCCATGCCTCTGCTACTAGGCTGCTCTTTAAGCCATACACCCCCATCACTTTTGTAATGTGGTTTCTTTACAACAGAGTGCCTTACTGGCTGTCATAGTCTTCCTGCTATCCTACGATTCATGCCATCAGAGTTCACCCTTTTCTAACTGTCTGAACTGACTCACTTTGCCATCTGAAATGCCATTTAATGGAAGTTTTCAGGTCTCCCAGAGACCTGCAGATAGACAGGCTTGTACTGCATTGTATTTGGGGACTGTGAGATGAACTGTCTGCGAAATATAAATATGGATCAGGGTTTAATCTTTTTTCTTTAGTTCGTTGGTGCAGCAATGGGGCTCACGCTACATTTTCTTTTACCAACAGACCGCAGAGAGAACAGAGATTTCCAACTGAAAAGCCTTATCTGCGCAGACAGCTTATACACCAAATTTTGGCTCTGTGGGTTTAGATGAGACAGGCACATTAAACCTTTCTGATGGGGGGTTATAACAACAGGGGAAAGGGGAAAAAAAAGCACCACATAACGTAACCTTGCCTATAGCAATACTGTGCCACTGAAATCCAGATCCTGTCAGCATTTCCATATCTATGACAGGGGCCTGTTTCCTAGAGGCTGCACTTTCCCTGTTCACGGGGGTTTGTTCTGAGATGGGTCCTCACAGATACTCCCTGTAGTTTCTCTTTGCTTTTACCAAAGGCAGGTTTTTGTCCATCCAAGGGGCCCCCAATAGGTTTGGGACTCTGCCCCGAGAATACCAGGGCTGTGGTTTCCTTTAGCTAAGGAAGGAAGGAGGAGATTTTCTGGTGTTATTGATATTTACCTTACAGTGGGTGTGTCTACATGTGCATTTATACCAGCCTAAATTTACTGCACAGTAAGTTACTGCACAGCACTGGCGACACATAGGAGGTGCACAGGGGTGCAGGCAGGAGCTGCAGTATCCCTCCTGCGAGCACCAGCCGGGGAGTGGAAGCACCGCAGCGATCGGCCGCCTCGCAATTGGCCATGGAGGAACCCCCCTGTTGTTGAGGTTGGCCATGGCAGGGACCCCTCCCACCCAGTCAGTGAGAGTGGCCACGGGGGGAGTCCCCCCGGTTGCTGACTGGTCACTGGGAGGGCACGTGCCCCTCCTGACTCAGGTGGAACCAGTCGCCCATGCTGCGCAGTAGGTGGGAATAGGCCGGTGTCTACACGTTCAGGTGTTAAAGTGTGTTAATGCTGCGTGTGGACTGACTTGGGACTAAAGTTCATCTCAAGTCAGTCCACATGCACACTGTTACTGCGCAGTAAGGTGTCTACATGTGCGTTGCTGTGCAGAAACTAATCAGGACTAAATTTGCATGAAGCAGGTTTCAAATTGATGCTTAAGTCAGCGTAAGTTACCATATTTACTGCACAGTACAGGTGTGCACATATAAGTGTATGTCCATACTGCGCAGTAATATCGGTTACTGCACAGTAAATGCACACTTGTAGATGCCCCCAGTGTAGTCACAAACAAAGAGCACTGGGTCAGAGGAGGGGCAGACTGAAATGCTCTGGGTCTGTATACAAGGGGGTTGGGGGGAAAGGGACTTAATGGTAGGGGTTTACTACAGGCCACCCAACCAGGGGGAAGAGCTAGACCGGGAATTCGTAGGTCAGCTTGCGGAGGCAGTTAAGTCAAGGGACGTGGTCATCATGGGTGACCTAAACTATCTGGACATCTGCTGGGAAGAGCAGTCAGCCAGGTCTGACCGCTCATGTAGGTTCCTAGCTGAGATACAGGACCTCCATCTAACCCAGGGGGTGCACAGTCCCACCAGGGGGAATGCTTTGTTGGACCTAGTCCTGGCCATGGGCAATGACCTGGTGTAGGGACTGCAAGTTCTCGACCACCTGGGGGACAGCGATCACTGCTTGCTGGAATTCACCATCCACTGCAGGGTGTCAAAGGTCTGCAGCGAGGCAACAGCTCTAGACTTCAAGAGGGCGAATTTCAATGAGGTAAGGAGACTAGTCAGGGAGGCACTGAGGTCCCGGAGGGGAGGGGAGTTGGGAGTCCAGGAAGAGTGGTCGTTCCTTAAGGAGATGATCCTCCAAGCCCAAAGCTTGACAATCCCCACGTAGATCAAAGGGGGCAGGAGTGCTCAAAAGCCCTCATGGCTCACCAAAAGCATCCATAAATGTCTCAAAGCTAAAAAGGAGGCGTACACCCAATGGAAGGGAGGGGCCATCACTAAGGAGGATTACATCTCCATTGCCTGAGATTGTAGGGGGGCTGTTAGGAAGGCTAAGGTGGAGATGGAACTGGGACACACCAGACAACAAAGCTAACCTCTTTAGCAATTTCTTTGCCTCTAGCTTTTTGGACCTGACCGGGGCATCCCCCCCCCACTGGGATCCCCGACGGACCCAGGGGAGGTGCTGCCAGGCCCAGGGTCAGTGAGAACCTAGTCAGGGAACTTTTGGAGTCAAATGGGTCACCAGTTGGCTGGAGGGCCGCACCCAGAGAGTGGTGGTGGATGGGTCATTTTTGACCTGGAGGGATGTGGGCAGTGGGGTCTCCCATGGCTTGGTCCTCGGGCCCGCGCTGTTCAATATCTTCATCAGCGACTTGGACAAGGGGGTGAAAAGCACCTTGTTCAAATTCGCAGATGACACTAAAATGTGGAGAGAAGTGGGCACGCTGGAGGAGAGGGACAGTCTGCAACTAGATCTAGACAGGTTCCAGGGGTGGGCAGATGAGAACAGGATGGGATTCAACACTGACAAGTGCAAGGTGCTGCACCTGAGGAGGAAGAACCAGCAGCACATCTACAGGCTGGGGAACTCCCTTCTAGCCAGCACAGAGGCAGAAAAGGATCTTGGAGTCATCACTGATGCCAAAATGAACATGGGCCGACAGTGTGGGGACGCAGTCAGGAAGGCCAACCGCACCTTGTCATGCATCCACAGATGCATCTCAAGCAGGTCCAGGGAGGTGATCCCCCACTCTATGTGACACTGGTCAGGCCGCAGGTGGAGTACTGCGTCCAGTTCTGGGCACCGCACTTCAGGAGGGATGTGGACAGCACGGGGAGGGTCCAGAGGAGGGTGACCTGCATGGTCAGGGGGCAGCAGGGCAGGCCCTACGAGGAGAGGCGACAGGACTTGAACCTGTTCAGCCTCCACAAGAGAAGGCTGAGGGGGGACCTGGTAGCTGTCTACAAACTGGCCAAGGGGGACCAGCAGGCAATGGGAGAGTCCCTGTTCCCCTGAGCACTACCGGGAGTAATGAGGAATAACGGCCATAAGTTGACGGACAGTAGATTCAAGCTAGATATCAGGAAGCACTATTTTACAGTCAGGGCAGCTAGGATCTGGAACCAACTTCCAAGGGAAGTGGTGCTCGCTTCTACCCTGGGGGTCTTCAGAAGAAGGTTAGGCAATCACCTAGCTGGGTTCGTTTGACCCCAGCATCCTTTCCTGCCCATGGTAGGGGGTTGGACTTGATGATCTGCTCAGATACCCACCGACCCTACCAACTATGAAACTATGAAACTAGTCTAGAGACACCAATGGAGGTCTGGCTACATTGTGCTAAGTGAGGGGCTTGCATAAAACCAGAGAAAGTTCTTGCCATAAAGGAAGTCAAAATCAAAATGGATAAAGAGATAACGCTGCTTAGAGTCACATGTCCCCCTCTCTCCCTGCTCTTTGCTCGTTAACAGGTGTTCAGTGGTTGCGAGTGTTTCTACCTGATCACATTTCAGGCAGGCTCATTCATAAAAAATTCCTTGTGCCCTGTCCATGGAATCAGAGAAAAACATATTTATAATTCAGTAGAATATCAAATATTAGAATCCAGAATATTAGTTATTAGAATCTAAAACCCTGCAAGCCAACAGGAGTTACTGTTCGGCTCTGTCAGAGGAGCCACATGCAAAATATTCATTGCAAAGTGGATAAGTCTCAGCTCTCAGCTATGATTCTTTTATCCCTGGATGCAAAGCCACTGGAATTAGTAGAGACTGCAATGGCCTTTAGGTCAGGCCCTTAGTGATCATCATATTTTTGTGAAAGTGGGCAGGTGTGCATGTGCTTTTACACGTGCCTAAACTTAATGAACATTTGCCTAATGAGCATTAAGGTGATTTAGGTGCATGTCTACATGTTCAGGCATAAAACAGGCATCCGGTTTAGGTGTGATTAGTTAAATTAGCGATTTAAGACTTTTAGAGCCTAAATTTGATAACTGCATAAAACAGGTATCAAATTGAGGCACAATTAGCTAAATCACATTAGCAAATGTGTAGACATGCTAATGCTTATTTATGTGGGTGTGCAGTCCAATTTGAGACTAAAGTTAGTCCCAAGTCAATGGGCATGCATTGTGTTAATGAGCATTAGTTTGTCTACACGTCTGTTAATGTGATTTAACTAATTGCACGTAATTTGATACCTTTGATAATTTGAGAGCAGAGTCAGCAGGCTTACTGCATGCCACACTTGGGCAGAGCTGTGAGCCAGTATGCAGCCCAGCCGCTGGTTTCCATTCCCTGGGTAATTCTTTTCATGGTGGTAGGTAGTAGGATTGCTGCTGCTGTTTGCATGGTGAGCTGCACCTGGGTGCTCAGGGTGTACTGGGCAGGAGGGCCAGCATTACCCCCCTGGGCAGTACAGTTCAGGAGGGTTGAGAGTTTGCCCCCACAGCAAAGGATTGGGAACGGTGCATCTTGAGATGATGGAGCGATGCAAATAGAGCATTTTATCTCCCTAGTGCACACTAACCATACCCCGGGATGACTTGGGTAAGAAACATCAAAGATAACCCTCAGCTGAAGTGGCACAACTTTGAAATGTTTAAAGGGCACTTAGCATGGGTTAACACCCTTTAATGGGTAAATGTTCCTGGTTTAAGTGCCTTTATGGTTTAACAGTAACCTGTAACACCCGCAGAAACTAGCCTTCACTAACGTCCAACAGCTATAATTCACTGGAGCCCCTTCAACTTTTTCTGACTATAAACATACAAGTGAAAAAAAAATTGTGGAAAGATTTGGAAGTTTTCAGCATTGTCATAGCTAGAACAGAGGCACCTCATTTAGTCTTTGGTACTTATGCATTATGCTGGAATAAATATCTCAGCAGTGTGATTGTAAAGAACAGGCACTGATTTTCACTGCGTGAAAGGAAGATCCCACCCAGATTAAACCAAAACAGCAAGTGAACCTACTGAAATAATCCCCGTTACATCGAACCAGTCTCTGCCTCTGTCTTCCCCATCACCAAATGCTGAGAGCTGCAGTAATTCTATTTGCAGTTTCATCAGCAGTCTGTTTGCCAAGGGAGGGGAGTGTTTTTTAAGCACCTGGAGAATAAATTTGTCAGAGGCAGGGATAAGTCCATAGCAAAATCTGCTAGCGCCTAGTTGAGCAGCTAGGGTCAGGTACTTTAAGGGTATTAGCTGGATTAAATGTGCTCAGAGACAGAAAGCCTTGTGCAGTTTTATTAAGATGGAGAGAGATGAATATTATTAAGCCAAGCGATCATACATGTCATTTCAGCAAAGAGGGTATTAGAAATGGAAGCAAACATCATTAACAGCAACTAGAAGAACAGTTTCATCTGCATACATAAATATTTTAACGCGAGCACTTCCACTGGGTAAGTCGTTAATGAAAAGCACGAGAGAAAAAAAAAAAAGAGAAGGATGCACCGTTGACCCTTCAGGCAGTCATTTGACAAAAAGAAAAGAAATATGGGACAAGGAAGGCAGAGAGAGGAGGAAAATAAAGGGAGGGATTCATCTCTCATTTGAAGTGGTGTAGCTTCAGAGTAGCACCCCTGTCGATGGCCTGAATGTGGCTTGCTGTACCAAGGGAAAGGAAAAAGTGGAAAATATTTATTCTGTGTTAGTAATTTAAAGTACAAACCCATTAGGAAGCTGGCAGTAGGGTAACTATGGGGGGATGACCAGGGCCTCAGCCCTGGGTACCAATGTAGAGGGGGCACAAGAACAGAGCTGCTACTTCCGACAGCCCAGCCACCGTCCTCAGCCCATCTGCCTTGGCTGCCCTTGCCATCTGGGCCCCTGGGCCCTCTTATTACACCTCTGGAGCCCTCTTTTTTAGTCACTGCTGTGTCACCAATTCTTGAAGTAACCAGTTTTCCAGGCAGGACCCAACAAATAGATTGTCATCCTCATATCGAAGGACTGCCACCATTGCCATCGGCAGTCTTCCAGTACGTAGGGCAGTCATTGGTGAGCCCTTGGATGATGGAGATCTGAGGTCCAATCTGAGATCCAGATCTTTGACTGCGGATGTGAAATAAAGCCATGATCCAACATTACTAGGATCTACTCCTTCCTGGAACTCATTCTCTCTCATCTATCCACTTCCATAATGAGGGGAGTTTGCTCAAAACACTTGATGCCTACAAATACATACCTGCTAATACGAAGGTATGCACTGAGCACCTACATGTCCCATTGAAGCTGATGGGATTTGGATCGGTATGGCTGAACAGATTTAAGCGGATGGGAGGGTGGGGGGGCTGAGACTGGTACATAGGAACCTACATAGGTTCATACCTTCCTCTTGCCTGGGTTAGTGAGGAGCAAAGCCAGCAGATGACTTTTTCATGGCTTGGACTTTTTCGAACTTGAACCACTGCAGGCATGTGCCTGCACACCTGGGATGTCTGTACGGTTACAAACTGATTTAGCCTAGCCAGGTTAGACCAACCTGCAAAGGGTGAATCAATTCAGGCTCAGGCTTTTTGAATGTCTGTCTCTAGCCTGGGAGTAAACTTCCCCCAAACAGCAAGAGAGAGTTTTTTTAGGCCAGATTTGGAGCTGTGCACTGGTAGGACAAACAGCAGAGGCCGTGGGAGAGCAGTCTGCAGCTCTATCTTCCCTATGGAGAGATGGCCTACCCTTTCATACTCTTATCAGCCGGTTGTATTGCCTTAGCCAGCAGCTATAGGATCCATTGTTCTAATCCTGCCTCTTCTCTGAGGCTTTGGCCAGGTCACTTGGGCCTTAGCTGTGCATAGCCCTGTGCAAGGCACATCTCCGGCCTATTTGCACAGCCTTGAAAGGGCTGGGAGCAGTGATGGGTCTTGGGATCCCGAGTCCCCAGCAGCCACTCAGTGCAGCTAAATGCGAAGGGAGCATGGGCACCTTCAAGGCTGGAGCAGTGGCCATGCTCTTCCCTGGCTTCTGAAGCTGCTATTCTTGTCTCCAGGTACTCCCCTGGGCTCACCCTGTCTGGGCTTCCAGCTTTTTTACCTCAATTTCCATTTTTACAAAACAGGGATAATATTGTAGAATCATAAAACACGAGGGCTGAAGGGACCTCACATCTACGCCAACCCACTGCTCCAAGCAGGACCATCCCCAACTACATCATCACTGAGCACCCACATCTCCTGTTGAATCACAGCACAGGTGTCTCTTCAGGAAAGGTTGGTGGGGCCCTGTTAACTTCAAAGGTGATAGAAAGTATTTTATGGATACACAGGTTTCCAGGTTGTGGTCTAGAGGAAAAGGCAATCAGGACTCGTGGTAGAGGTGATATCTTTTATTAGAGCAACAAGATTTTTGCAAAAAAAAGTCTTTAATTGCAAGCTTTTGGGCACAAACACCCTTCATCAGGCATTGGACGAAAGATTGTAAAAGTTCTCCTGGGTAGAAATGAAAGTTCATCTTTCATAGGATTTCACAAAGGGGTCGATAGATGGAAAACTCCTCTGGGCAAGCAGTTCATAGCTGGTCTGGAGCCTCTCACCTCCTGCGAGGATCTGGGATGATGCAAATTACCTTGAGACAAAGGCTGGAACAGGAGCTCAGGTTTCAGGTGGTCACGGTTGCTTCCTGCTTGGGAAAATATGAAGATTTCATTTTTTAAAAATCAGCTAAAATTCAATATCTTCCATGTGTCAGGTATCCAGGTTGTAGCTGTATTGGTTTAGAGGAAAAGGCAATCAGGACTCATACTAGAGGTGCTATCTTTTATTAGACCAACAAGATTATGGGCACACATGCTTTCGCCCTCCTGTTCCCGAGGCAGGAGGAATTTTTTTTTCCAATTCTTTGTTGCCAAATTGCAGCCATCAGCAGGTTTCCTTTTCCTTCTTTTGGGTCGCCAGTCCAAACCCTCCTTCAGTCTCACTGTGAGTTTTTCCTGGAAAAGCACATAGTGCCAATTTTAGGGACTGGCCCAGTTCTCCATTTCATGCTGTTCGCTTCTATGGGGGAGGCTGGTTAAACTTCATTTTGTCACTGTTTGCATCTTGAGAACAAGGGGGGCTTTCTTACATTGAAAGCTGAATCAGGTTCCCCAGGGTCACGTCCAGCAAAACCTCTTCTGGACCAGGAAGATGACCCACCATCCTTCCTCTTTGCCAGCTCAGAGAGGTGCAGCCTTATCCTTAAGCATCAACAGGAGCTAGAGACTTGCCACTTGATGCTGAATCAGCTTCTTAGAAACCCTCTTAAATAGATGGAGATGATGATTCAGATACTGCTTTCTGCTTTTCTCTCCATCTTCTTCCATTTCAGAGTCTCTCATTGCTCTTTTTATAACTTTTTGTTGCCAAATTGCAACCAGAAGCCTGCTAATCCATCAGCCCTGAGATTTCCTCCGACCATCCAGCCCCTTTGCGGTTTGAAGTAGTCTTTTAAAAACAATCCCCGCTCGAAACAGCGTCCCTGACTCCACAGGACCTGAATGGGGGATGATGTTAACTCTCAGTTGTCAAAATCATGATTATGCTTACAAAAATAATGGTCCCTAAAATCCCCTGTTTTAAAAATAATAAATAGTGGGTTCTCTATTTACTTTTCAGCTGCATGCACCTGTGCAAGGTTTGCTCTCCAGCCTCGAGAGCTCAAATGTGACTTGGTTTTTAGAAGATGAAAGCTTAGATTCTCTCACCGTCTCGTGATTCCAGGAGCTGGGGCTTAATAGAAAACATTACATCTCATGAAAAAAATGGTGATGAATTTGCAAAAAAGGGGTGACCAGTGCTTTTGGTGTTCTTCCTGCATTGTGCAAAGCCTGTAGGGTGAAATCAGCCGGGGAAAATTCACTTCCCGTGCATGCTCAGTATTGCTGTCTGCTTCTTTTGCACCTCTGTGAGGCTAATAGGTTCACAACCTAGCAGTGGGTTCTTTAAATATTAAAATAAAAACCAAGTCATAAAACAAACAAGACGAACCGCAAAACCTGAATAGCGTAGATTAATTGAGGCCATTTGTATTAAGATTTTTTAAACTTCTTTTTTTAAAAAAAAAGGGAAATTACCTTTTGCTCCTGTCAAGCCCAATGATGTCCCTTGAAATGTTGGGATCAAGCTCGTGGGCTCGCTTCTCATTCACGCTTTGCTACCCAAAGGGAGCAGAAATCTCTTTATTTATGACACTTTCTAATGAGTGTGAAATGCTATCTTCTAAAAGTGATCTGCGGTGTTATGCTCTGCCCTGACAATGCACAGGTTGTTCAAGGGGATTAGTGCTGCCTGGTTACCATGGTTTAAGGAAGGTCAGAGAGCCTCTGGATTGCACCTTAGGGATATTTCAGGATTTTACCTCCGTGATTCCAGATGTGTAGCAAAATCCTTGTCTGTCATCTGCCCCCACTGAGAACAGCCCAGCTCCATCCTCTTTGCAGCCCCCCGGCAGGGAGGTGAAGGCTGGTATTCAATCCCCCCCTCCCCCGGGTCTTCTCTTCTCCAGAATAAATGCAGAATTTCAGGGTGACAGTGCAGTGATGGAGCCTGTCGGACAATAGCAGTGCAACAAGGACAAGGACTTTTACAATGCTAGGTTATATACCCTTGTTCACTGGTGGAAGAAGGCCATTGACAGAGAAGGAAACTATGTTGAAAAATAGCTCTGAGTTTAGTGATGATGTACACATTTTCTGTGCCAATTTAATATTTTTTAATAATATTTGGCTGAGAAAAAGGAGGGATTCATTTCTGCACAACGCTTATATTTCTTGTCAATTCCCACGGGTGGAATTTGGCTCGGAGATGTGAATTGTCGATGAAGGGCAACTGTCGGGAGGATGGAGACGGGCTTTTCTCTGCAGCAGTATGAGACAGGACTCAGAGCAATGACCTCAAGCTGCGGCAGAGGAAATTGAGGTTGGAGATGGGGAGAAACCTTCTGACTACGAGGGTGGTCAAGCATGGGAACGGGCGATCTAGAGACGTGGTGGAATCTCCATCACCGGACATTTTCAAGGGCAGGTTGGACAGATGTTTGGCTGGGATGGTTTTTATTCATGGATGACCCTACTTTGAGCAGGGGGTTGGGCTGGATGATCTTGTGAGGTCCCTGCCAACCCTACATTTTTATCATCCTATGTTTTCACCTACATGTCATAGGCATATAGGACTGGAAGCAGCCTCTTGAGCCAGAGCTTGACTATCTGCTTTCATGACCATTCGTCCAAGAAATATTTACCACTCTGACCCTTATCACAGCCAGAAAGCACCTTACTAAAAAGAGTGCCTCAAGTTAAGAGCAGTGGGTATGTCTACACGAGATGCTAACTGCGCAGTAGCCTACTAACACCGCACAGGAGGGTGCTGGGCAAAACCCATGCTAATATGCTACTGTGCAGTAGTACTAGGCTACTGTGCAGTTAGCATCTGTAAAAACCCATGCACCAGTGCTATTGCACAGTACACTGATTTAGTACTTGGTTATCCAAGTACTAAACTTAATGCGCAGTAACTACAGTGCATTAATGAATGTGTAGATGCACCCAGTGTTTGTTGAAAGGGTGTTGCCCGTGCCTCCTCAGGCAATTCATTAGGTTAAAAGATGCTCAGGCCCTCCTAGGAAAAGGATCTTGTTCTGGACCATAGAGGAAGGTAAAACCACCCTGGTTTGTGCCAAGCTGACCTGGGAGAAAAATTCCTACCTAATCCCAAACCATGGGGTTTCACCTTGAACAAAGGAGCTGGATCTCCAGCCAGGTGCTGAGAAGTGTAGGTGCTGGGTGGGAGTCATTGGGAGCTAATGTTCAATACTTCTGTGGAAGCTGGCAGAAAAAGATGCCCCTGGCCAACTTTTGAGAACCAAAGCATGTGTGCGTGGGGTGGGATTTCTCCTTAGCCTCTACAGTGAAGCAACAGAAGCACTGAAGCATGTGTCACAACACAGCTGCACTGGCATCAATCTGAGTTTTTAAAGGTATCATATTATGGAAATACTTCCCTTAAGGAAAATGTCTGAACCTGCAAACTTGTACATACATGAGCTATCTCTAGAAGGACTACTCACCCGAGTAAAAAGTGCTCGATCAGTAAGGAATTACAGGGTACGTACACTGAAGCCAGCTCTATCTATAGAGGTGTTGGACACCCTGTATTCATTGCAAGGCCAATGAGACTGAAAAGCTCTCCCTGTTTCTGAAGTAGTGCCATAGGAGCACAATAAACCCACCTAATTGGGTGCATTGACCTGACTTAATGCAGCATTACGGATCACTGGCCTGATCTTCACTTTGTATTGTTGTCTCCACACTGCGCAGAACCATGCCTTCTGTATGCCCCGGCTCCCAAAACCAATCATCTGCCCGAATTATGCCCACACCAGTTCACAAATTGGAGGCCCATTAGTAAGGAAAGCTCGGTCCCCAGTAGGAACGTACTTGTCGGTGGTCCCCTTGCTGGAAACAGGAGTAGAAATGGAGGGCAAGGCACCCCCATGATGAACGACGAGTGTCTGTAACTCAGTCACCTGCAAATGCTGATAGCAAAGGACAAAGGTAGCTGACTTTCCATGATGATGGCAGATGGTGCAAGGGTGATGTGGATGCTCTATGGCTAATAGAGGGGACCAAAAAAGCAAGTGCTCCTATCTAGGGGACCCAGACCTTCCTGCCTCTGCTTTCAGATGAGAGGGCCAAGATATAAAAAAGCTGTGCTCTATTCCGTACTGTTGTCCAAACACAGTATAATAAGATGCCCGTGGACCTTTTTTAAAACTGATCAGCACAGTCTGTACAGCAGCTCTAGTACAGGGTTTATGACTGACCAGCTTAATGTAGG